>NW_017307908.1:310283-319186 GCF_000935625.1 Nanorana parkeri
TTTATCAAACAGGACATCCCCGGCATCCCTTCAGTCATGCAATTGCTTTGCCTGGCCCTGGATGCTCTGTACATGCCTCAGTGCGGGCTCTGCCTTTCCAGTGACCAGGAGCAGAAGGGCTGCAGGAGACAGAGTGGGCAAACGAGGTATGTGCCTTAAGTCACATTGTTTTAACCCTATGTAACTGATGGAATTTTTCTGCATTTATGTATAAAGTATTGCTGAAGTGACCAGGAGCAGAAGGGCTGCAGGAGACAGAGTGGGCAAACGAGGTATGTGCCTTAAGTCACATTGTTTTAACCCTATGTAACTGATGGAATTTTTCTGCATTTATGTATAAAGTATTGCTGGAAGTTGTAGCCCTCTATAGCTGGTGCCATTCATCATTGCAGCAGTGCAGAATGGCATCAGCTATAGAGGACTACAACTCCCAGCAATACTTTATACAGAAATACAGAATGGTAACGGCTATAGAGGACGACAACGTCCAGCAGAACTTTATACAGCAATGCAGAATTGCAAACGCTGTATAAAATATTGATGGGAGTTGCAGTCCTCCATAGCCAAAGCCATTCTCCATTGCCGTATAAATTATTGCTGGGAGTTGTAGTCCTCTATAGCAGTGGTCCACAACCTTTTTGGAATCAGGACCGGATTAGCTGAAAAATGTTTTCCACAAAGCGAGAGGGCGAGGGATGTGAGGGGAGAGGTAGTTTGGGGATGTTTCAAGCGCATTTATTGTACACTCTATTTCTATTATTATAAGTCAAGATATTGCAGAATAAGTGGGAGTGCTGAGCTTGTTTTTCTGCTCTCAGGTGGCCAGTATGGGCATTGTAAGACCCGGGGGGGGGGGGCGAAAAAAAATCTTGCACCAGGGCCCTTTGATCCTTAGTTCCGCCACTGAATTAAGCTATCCTGAACCATCACCTATTAGCTGATAATTTCTAATTATTACACTTTTCACACAATCCAGACTACATAATTATCAAAGTATCATGTGTTGGCCAGATAAGTGATCAGTGGAGATGTCTTGACATGTTTAATGGATTTATGCTCCACATCCTCAGAAGTATAATGAGGCTATCAATTGAAGTCTGTGGGTTTAACTGGAATTAAGTAGTTAAAATATTCTGGGCAAGCACATGGACACAATCACTAAGGCCTCAGGCCACCAGACCCAGGCTACTATTAATAATGTGATAGGAGGTAATTGCTTGTCTGCCACATCCATTATCCTCATTCCAGGATCTTTTCAGATCAACTACAGGTAGGTGTGGCCATACTTCATCAACAATAGATATATCTTATTGGATTAACTGAACACTCTCCAAGCAGTGTACCTTAGATGATACTATTCAGAGTGTAAAGTAAGTTCACATGTCTATAATACCTTTTATGTCTATATAAAAAGGCATACAATGAGGAGAGAATGCCCACCTCCTCCCCATAGGAGTCCAAAGGAACTAATTCCCTATTGTATACCTAATATCATATGTTAACAAAAACGATTTTTCCCCGAAAAAGGGGATCCCACCACTGTTTCAAAATTTCTGACCATACACTTTATATTAGTCGTAGAAATTTATTTATTAAATATATATTTAAAATTGCACATATATCAAAAAATCCATATAAAAAAACATCAACAATCCATATCAAAAAACACCAACAAACATATAAGTGGCTGCATACGGCTGATAAATAAGAGAAAATGTGTGTGGATAAACATTGGTTAGAGGGCACACCCTGAAAAAATCCCCACTTTATGAAGATATAAGGATTGGATTCCCAAAGATTGGAGAGATGTCAGATCTCGTCATACACGTGTATGGAAAAATGCAAAAAGAAACAGTTAACATGAAAAAATATATATCATACGTGTAGAAAAAATGGATGGATTTCACTCACAGTACTGTGTATGTTCGCCCATAGAACAAAATAGGAGGATCGGAGTGGTTTTACCATGGATACAAATGAATTTCGGCAAGATATGCAGATAGTTCAGGAGATCTCTAGCCTCATCTCGGCTTTTACTCCCAGCCGCAGATATATGCCTTTGCTGAACACATGCTTATCTGTAGTGGTAGTTTTTAGACACGTGCACCAGCAAAAAATTTGTTTAGTTTAGTTTCGTTTTGAAAAAAAAAAATTTGTTTAGTTTAGTTTCGTTTTTGAAAAAAAAAATTTGTTTAGTATAGTTTTTCGGGTCCGAAATTAAATTAGTTTCGGATGAAATTCGTTAGCGGTAGTCCTGCCGAAATTCGTTAATGAAAAAAAACCCAAAAAAAACTTTACTCTCCCATGGCTGGACTTGAACCAGCAAACTTCACAATGGCAATTAATTGCAAGCCTGTAACTACTACTCTATACAAATGGGCGGAGCGAGCCGTGACGTCATGGCTCACTCTGCCCATCTGTTGACTTTCAAACTGAATGTCATTTTTGTTAGTTTTCGTCAGATTCGTGTGGTCGTCTGCGGCGGTACTTTTTTTATTTCGGCGGGTCGGCGGGGGTCCTGCATCCTGATCCTGACTCTGGATTACATCAATGGAGCCATTTTTTTTCCATTTTTTCATTAAAGGAATAGTCAAAATTTGACTGTTTGTTTTTTTTTTCAATTAAAGGATTTTGTCAAAAGTCTGGACTTTTTACTAACTATTTGATTTAACTCTTTAGTGAATGGGTAGGGGTACCCTTACTCATTCCCATAGTAAAAAAAAAAACATTTTGCTGCAACAGAATTCGTCCAATAACGAAATGTTAGGAGAATGCCAATTCAAAAGCAAAGCAAAAAAAAAACAACTTTAAATATTAGTTGACTTGCTTTGAACCTGGGACGTTAGCAATGGGAATCCTGTGCTCTAACCTCTACACTATAGCCTCTGTACTTTAAGCATAGATGTGTTGTAGAGGTAAAATGGTGTCATTTTTTTTCCCAATGTCATTTTGCTGCAACGAAATTCGTCCAATAACGAATTTCGGGAAATCGGGAATTTCGGATTCGTTTGCATTTGTCTTAGCTGTAATTCGGAATTCGGATGCATATGAATCTCTGAATTTCCAAAAATTCGTCCGAAACGAATTTCGCAACGAACCGAATCGCACATGTCTAGTAGTTTTCTCCAAAATGGAAAGAAGATATTAGCGGGTCAGTTGCTCCAATGGAGATTGAAGTCCTGCTGAGGAATGCTGTTTTTCTCCTGAAATGGAGATTATGGCATCAGGATGGTTAGCTTGTCCAGGATAACGGATATCTGTATAAGGTGCAGTAGGTTCAGGAGATAGTAACTCTATCTCAGCTCTTCTGTTTGCTGCATAAGCAGGCCTTTACTGAACAACTTATAATAACCAGCACCAAACAGTCAGAGACATTTTAAATAAACATTGGCACTAAGGATTCCAGAATTTCTAATAGAGCAATAGGAAATCGTCTTGCTGTAAATACCCAGGTACATACCAATGTCAAAAAGGCAAGTTCTGTACCTTTCTACAACCAGGATCAGAGATCACTACCCCTAGGGGTCAAAACATCAAATGCAAACATTTTGCCAATTGTGAGACAAAAGGGGTCATATACCTCCTTATCTGCAAATGCGACATGTATTATGTTGGAAAAACGAAAAGAATGTTAAAAAACAGAATTTCTGATCATTTCTGACATTAAGGCACATGATCTAAGATCTCCAATTGCCATGCACATGGTGCATATACATGGAGGAAAAACGCAAGGCCTCTGCTTTTTTGTCTTAGACAGAATACAGCTAACAGAGGGGGTGATTGGGACAAATGCCTGCTTTAGAGGGAATGTAAATGGATCCACAAACTTATGATACTGACCACACTTCCTGTCTATGAAATTGTGTCCTGTGGGGACACACACAGGGAAATTCGGTTTTGTGAGTGAAATCCATCCATTTTTTCTACACGTATGATATATATTTTTTCATGTTGACTGTTTCTTTTTGCATTTTTCTATACACGTGTATGATGAGATCTGACAGCTCCTTTCCAATCTTTAGGAATCCAATCCTTATATCTTCATAAAAAAGTGGGGATTTTTTCAGGGTGTGCCCTCTAACCAATGTTTATCCACACACATTTTCTCTTATTTATCAGCCGTATGCAGCCACTTATATGTTTGGTAATGTTTTTTTATATGGATTTTTTGATATATGTGCAATTTTAAATATATATTTAATAAATAATTTTCTACGACTAATATAAAGTGTATGGTCAAAAATTTTGAAACAGTGGTGGGATCCCCTTTTTCGGGGAAAAATCGTTTTTGTTAACAAATTAATAGGGGACCCTCCATTATAAACAAATCAAAGCTTTATTGTTAATTTATATATATTTCAAACCGTCCCACCCCGCAGTATATATTACTAATATGATATGTTAATAAATGTGTTACTTTGATATAACATTTAATGTCTTGATTGGGTACCTCAAAATTCTGTCTTTATTTATGTTGTGTAATTTGATCTATTTAGATGAAATACTCTGTATATACTGAAGGAATGGATTAATCTATAGTGACTGGGAAAGGCCCTGGAGGGGTTTAATTCTGCAACCCCCAGCTGTCAATGACAACCACAATCCCGCACTGAGGCAACAGCCCTGTTTGTAGGTGCTTTTGTGTGCCCTGTTTTCTGACTTGCAACAACTGTTAGCAAAGTACCAGAGCACTTAGGATTCCATTTTAAGGGAATGCAGTAAGAAAGAATATATATGGGGGTGGGGGGGATGTGCAAGAAAACGCCCTGTAATTTTTTTGTTAATATGCCACAATTCCCACAACATTTAATCTAGATGCTCAGGAGAGTGTCAAGTCTGTTAGGATCACAGCAGTACCCCTGCTGCACAAATTAAGCAAATGTTCATTAGGGAACATTACCATTTTTTTATATTTCTACCAAACTAAAATAAAATATACAGTATGTATATAATATATTCTAAAAAAAGATGTATATTATGTCAGGGTAGACTACAAAAGTAAAAAATGGTAAGACATAACCAACATTAAAAAAAATAGTTAACTGGAAAGAGAGAAAAGGCTTTGGAACTCAAGTGGTTGAAATGTTTTTTCCTTTTTTTCTGACCTACAGCTATTTTTAAAAGGTACTTCTTGCAACTAAAAGTAAGTAACTGGAAAACTTTATCCTGCTCATACATTTCTCCAAATCAGCTTCTTTAATGAAAACCCAGACATACCAGTTAGTTGAGCAGTATGGTAAACTCAATAAACAACTATTACAATGTCCTACATATTTAAAGAATTTGAGCACTAGGAGCCAGTCAAGACACTACTGCAGTTCCCATGCACCGACAAGGAACATTCTGACAGGATAATAGAGCAGTGTGATCACTTCATTATCAATCTGCTTTTTTTATTTGATTGTCCTATAAGCAGGCCAATGGAAAGGTGTTTTCTTTACCATTCTATGTTGCTGCTGACATGGAGGTCATGATGCGTGACAGGGGTATAGCTATGCTGCGTGACAGGGGTATAGCAATTGACCTCAACTGTTTTTTATTTAATGTATAATGGAGTATTGGGCAGAATAATTTATTGGAATATTACTATTAAGTTTTGTTTTTTACCCACAATTATTTTTATACATATATATTTGTTTATGTTTGTATCATATTTTATTAATGTTGAGATATACTGTATGGATATTGTGATTCTGTATATTTTATAATGGTGAGTTATTACGTATGGATTATTTTGAGCTTCAGATGCTGTTTTTTGGCAATTTTATATTTGACTACTAGGAGGGAGCTTTTCTCTACATACAGGCTTGCCTGGATATGTTAACAGAGTTTAGTGGGATAGAGAAGACAGGATATAGAGTTGTAGGAAAGAAAGAAGAGACATGCCACTTGGGAAGTGATATCAGAAGGGGGATGGATGGATATTTTGATGGTTGGCGGGAGGCTGTACTCTGATTAGGTTAAGTTTGTGGGAATGACAGGAAGTGTAAATATATAAGATGGAGGTTGACGATCGCTCTTGAAAAAGCCTGGAAGTGATGAAATGCGCATCAGGTGGAGTCTGCTGGGGATCTTTTTCATGATGTTTTATTCCTGTTTGTACTGTCAAGATGAATTTTCCCTGCAATTTGTGCGAGATTTTATGTAGATTGATCCCATTTTAAATGTAAGTGCACTAGTAATTAAACAATTTGTTTAATAAATGGTTTTACGCTATGATGACATTTACTGTCCTGTTGATGAGGATATATTAAAAGAGTCACTATTTCAACACTGATTCCATTCATCCTGTCTGTGTGGTGAGAATCCATCTAAAAGGTGCCCATACACTGCTCGACTCTCGTACGAGAATCGCGGGAAATCCCGCGATCATACGAGAATCGAGCAGTGTGAACGAAGACGTGCAACCGTTTCTACTGTACGGTCGCACGTCTTTTGTCTAAGGAGCACGCTAGAAAACCAGCCGAAAATCGTACGATTTTTGGCTGGTTTGAACGGTGCTCGGGAGACAAATGCCGAACGGGCCGGTGTGCGCACGCGCACACTGCCCGTTCAGCATTGCGGTCATCGGAAGCCTGATGGACATCGGAAGCCCGATGGACAGGCAGATCGAGAGTACGATCTGCCTGTCCAATATGGGCAGATCGTACGTTTTTTTAATTACTTTACAACCATCGCAAGACTAAGGTCTTGCGATGGTTGTAAAGTGTATGGCCACCTTAAGCGATAACATCAACACGGATTGCTTGCTATGACCGAAGTATATTTATACTAGGTCACATCGATTCCGGTGAGTGCCATATCTGAATGAGCACCTTGGGATCCACTATTACTAGCACTGATGAAATGCGGAGAAAAGTTCTGAATATTATATAAAGACTGGGATTGAATTTAAAATACTGATTTTTTTTTCACAAAAGGTGTTTGTGAGCATGTTGTGAAGATTTCCTTGGTTTTTTTTTGTCTTTCACACTATTTATCAATTTCATTGTTATTATCACATATATTAATTGATTTAGAGTGTATCACAAAGGGACCAGTATCAGTTTGCTAGCTATGTGTATTGAGAATACATTCACTACCTGTGTGGCACTGGTGCCTAGCTCACAAGAAGATGGTCTTTAAATACTTACAATTTGGTTGACATTTCCCATACATTTTTTTTAAACTACAGACATTCCTCGGTTAACGACTTACCTGCTTTGCGACCACTCGCACTTACGACGGACCGCCGAGCGACCTCCGACCTCGCGTGTCAGCGTCAGTGCGACGTGTCGCCGGCGGAAGTGACATCCTCCGATCTTCACTGCGGGTCCCGGTAAGTATTTTCATTGCCGATGTACAGTACACTGTTCGGTACTGTACATCTGCAACGCTATACAGTACTGTACTAATGCAGTACAGTACTGTATAGAGTTCCTCACTTAACGACCAATTCGTTTAACGACCTGGTCGTAGGAACGGAACTCGGTCGTTAAGTGAGGAATGCCTGTACATTTTTCCTGTCTGCCTAGAGTTAAACTATGCCTAGACCATTAGACCTAGAGCTTTTTCTTGCTATCATCAGCACAGGCATTGTGCAACACAGGCGTTGTGTATGACACAAAATTGTTTATCACTTTGACAATTTCACACTATTTTTCTCACATTTTAGGAATATTTTTTGAGTTTGAAGCGCAGTGCTATTTTATTTTTTCCTATTTTGGGTGTACTCACCTATTAAGCACAGCTGCTCTTAGAGTGTTATTTGATTCCTAGCACAGTTTTTTTCTATCTAACAAATTATAACTATGGGCAAGATAAAAAAATTACATATATGATGCAGCCTGTCACAAAGCAGTTTTAGTTTTTCTGAATCGCCCCTGTAACATAGGGGTCTATTCACTAAGCTGCCGAAGGATCTAGCCGTTGCTTTGGCTGATCCTTCGGCTTGCCTCGGTCTATTCCCTATAGCCCGTACAGCTCCCGAAGACGGCCGAGCGGCTCAGTCGAGCCAAAGGCATATGCCATTGGCCGGCCGACAGCCTGCTACTGACTGCTGGGCGGAGCTAGCCATCATCTCACAGCTGGTTCCGGCCACTTGCACAGACGAATCAGCGTCCCTGGTTACCAGGTAACCAGCGATGCAGATCTCGAGTATACCACCGCATGCACATGCACATATAACTCTACATGCAAACTGGCTGCATCCAAAGTTGTATGTCAATGTGCATGCACAAGCATACTGAATTACATTGTTTACCTGCTTACAGCAGCGTACAGCCATTGACCTATAGAGGAGGCTATTTGCTGTACCTGTAGTCTCTGGCCAGAATTTGTTTTACGGTATTTGCATACCAAGTGTTTGCACCCATATGAAAGAGCTCTTATGATATGTTATTTTTTATTTTGCCCATAGTTATATTTAAGCTTTATTTTGGCAATATGATAAATTCAGTCTCAAGGTTTTATAATTGCTTCCAAATATGTAATACAAAAAAGAACAGAAACTCTGACTGTTCAGTGAATGTCTAACAAACTACTTATTCATAAAGCTTCATTAAACACAAGTTTATTTCTTTACATATAATTGCTATTCATTTCCATCTTTTTTCTTTCCTCCATACCTAGAAAGAGACAGCTTTTCTATTTGACTGATTATGTACGTTCTCAGTGACAAAATGCCAGCCCATCACAAGAAAGAGCACCGAGATATTAAATCTCTGATCTGCAACTCATTCGGGAATTTTGTGAAGTTGTGAGACCTGGCAGGTTGTCAGGGAAACAAGAAAATGCAGTGCAAACCATGTGTGCTATGTAGACACTTAAGATTTTTTACATTGACCTTACTTAATAGAAATATCTGGAAGAAAAGCTGTCTATATATTAACATCTGAAAAAGCAATCATTTTATAACATTATAC
>NW_017307908.1:319254-320156 GCF_000935625.1 Nanorana parkeri
ATAGAAATATATATATATATATATATATATATATATATATATATATACTGTATATACGGTACAGTGCAAGAGTCTTGTAATGAAGCAACATAAATAAATGTATTAGTCGACAGTTTGGCAAGACACTGCTTGTCTTTCTCAAGTCTTGAAAACACAAGCAGTGTCTTGTCAAAACGTGGAACAATAAATGCATGACTGATGGATTCGTCAATTTTCGTCCCTTTGTTCAAAAACCCCAATAAACACTCGGACTGCGCGACATGGATTTTAATGGCCACAGCAGCCCTTTTATTAAACCAAACAACTTTAACAATAAACAAAGTAATAAACCAAATAATATACACAAATAATACTGTAAACGGTGGTTGACCTGAGAAGGGGTCTTTGGGTGCACAGCAGCCCAAAAAGGCCTCTCCTAACACTCCACCCATGTCCCCAGCCTCACCACAACCAGCTCGAGGACACTTACTCCTTCTGGGTTCCGAAGGGGCCAGGCCCCGCCCTTTACAAATCCGGACACCAGCAGGGGGAAGCACCCATGCCAGCTGAGGGCCCCCATTTTTGTAATCAACTCTGATTTTGTATACCCCCCAAACACCCCCTAACCCCCCAAGCTGCTGTGACAAAAAAACCTTCCCATGCGGCTCCTCTCGGACACCTGACTCCCACGTCCAATCAGCTATTCCCATTTTATTTTTAACTCTTTCTCTCTGGACTATTCCTCCCCCCAGTCATGTAGCCCCTCCGCTCAGTCTCTCCGGGCCTGTCTTTTATGTTGATTGATTAGAAGGACCATGTCTCCTCCACTAGACTATTATTATGTACTTGCCTTGAGTGCACCCAGGCAGTTTTTACTCTTTATCTGAGTGTGGTGCCCACCATTGAATATATACATGATATAT
>NW_017307908.1:320174-342762 GCF_000935625.1 Nanorana parkeri
AATATATATATGATATATCTATACATGATATATATATCTATATATATCTATATATATCTATATATGTCAATAATAATAAAATGATTAAGACCTACTTCCATTCTGCAACTTGGGGAACAGAATAAGACACACTTATAACACTGTACCTTTACTTCTGACCCCAGGGCATCTTCTTTCCCTCCATTTTGTTCTACAGTGTCTCTGCCCCTCTCACAGATGTTTGCAACATAGCTCATTATCAGAAACCCCTCAACTCACTTCCCCCCTCAGAGGAGCCCTCGACCACATCTCTCTGTTTCTCAGCAACCCCCCCAACTGTCACCAGCAGATCTCTGTGGCCTATGCCTCTGCTCATATTTCTCACACCAAATCGCAATCCTAAAGACTTCCCTCCTTGATCATACTATGCCCTCATTCTTCATGCACAGCGTAAGCATTTCTCCCCGACCACTTAAAACAGACACTACCCCACATGTTCACAACACATCCCTCCCTACCCAATCAGCACATCCCCTACTCATAGCAGATCTCTGCCCATGACTCAAGGCCAACCCTACTTACAGCTCATCCCTATCCATCACCCCTCTCCACATGCTCACACCATGCCCTAAGTCCTAACACATGCATTTTTTTCCTTGCCAACCCATTGAGTAAGGTGCACATCCCTCCCAAGCTACCACACCCCCACTCACAGCATGTCCTCTCCTGCTTACAGTGCACACTCACCCCTTACTCAGAGCATGCTTTTCCCTCCCTGTCTGTTTAACAGTCCACCTACCTCCCACCTGACCACAGCATAGCTCTACCCAGTCAGCATGCCTCCCTTCTGCTCACAATGCACCCCATCTCTATCCACATGCAACACATTCACATCACTCATTGGTGCACACCAGTTCACAAACTGTTGACAGACACCTCTCCCTGGCTGCCTCATCACCCAGCTAGCAGCACGTCAATTTCCATCCCCCATACCCTCAACAACACCCTCCTGCACAAGCTATCTGTTGTCACTTGCCTTTCTGCACACCTCCCTGACACACACTGCTTCCTGTAATATATTTTGTACTCCTTTCCTGCACATACTATGCATTGCTAAATGCATCATATTCATCTACTGCACATACTGCACACTATCATATCCTACATAGTACTCTCCTACACATACTACCCATTGGCATACCCTACTTATACTCTCGGCCACACCCCTGCTGCAAATACTACTCATTGATATTAGCTCAACAGTCCTCTCCTGCAACTACTGTCTGCTGTCATGCGCTCTGCATTCCTCTCTTGCATATAATGCCTGCAGTCATAACATTTACACTCCTCTCCACCACATATTGCCTGCCACTATATACTTTGCACTAGTCTACCAAACAAACTACCCATCATCATTACTTTGCACTTCACTACAGACTGCCCACCATCATACACTCCTCACTACCCTTCTACACATACTGCCAACCATCATACCATCCACCACTCCTCTCCTGCACATACCACCCGTTAGCATTCTGCATTCCTATTCTGCATATACCAGTTATCATACTCTGCACATTCCTGTCCTGCACATACTAGCCGATTCCTGTCCTGCACATAAGAGATCAAATAACATATCTGCTGAATTTGTAATCAGCGTCAATTTACAAAGATAACACAACAGGATACAGATCTTCAATTTTAAAAAAAGTGACAGTTATTTTCAGCTAAGTCTAATAAGATTTCAAATGATCAGTGTCATGGCAAAAAATAACTTTATCTTGTTTTTAAAGTTTTTTGCATTGAGCCATTGGCATCACAAGGGGTGTGTGGGGGGTACAGCCTGCACCGGGTAACAACATCAGAGGGGGTGACACCAAAATGACTGAGTCATTTTGGTGTCACCCCCCTCTGAAAAGTCAGGCACTCGGTCATGGACCCATCTCCTCCTCTCTCCTCCTGTGTCCATCACCGAGATGGCCACTGGCACTTAACTGTACGTGACGTCATTTTGTGCATGTGAGATGACATCCCGGCAGGTGACACTCTGCCTGGGGACACCTCTGCATTGAGCCGAACTCTGTATTATTGTTAAAATGTAATTATTTCATTTTGGTTTCCATGCAGCTAATTTTCTGTTTCGACATTCTAAATGAACTTAACCTGCCTTCCTACCTGAATGCATTTCAGAAGTAACAATTTATAAATAATAAACAATAATACAATCTAAAACATTCAGGTGGCTGCAAGCAGGGCCATAGCTACCATAAGGCGAGTGAGGCACTTGCCTCAGGCACAGCTGAGAGGGGGCACAGACAGGGCCAGCCTGGCTGTGCCCCCTTGCCCCTGTTATCATGGCTCCTTGTGCTCGTGCCAGGTGGCCAACACAGCTGCGGCTCAGCAGGGAGAAGAGGGGCAGCACAGGCTCCACCTTTTCCTTGAATCCCTGCTGCTCTCCTGCTCTCCCCTGCCTGTATGGGATCCGATGAGAAATGGAGCGCTGCAGCTGGCGGGGGGCGAAGGAGGGAGCTGTCATCCAGGATGACCTAGCGCTGAGGGGAGAGAGAGCCACTCGGCCAGCATCTGACAGCCGCTCTTTCTCTCCTCACCGCTCAACCACCCTGAAGTGATAGCGCTCCCTCCTCCGCCCAGCTTCAGCGCTCAGTGATATTTACCGATCCTCTGTGCAGAGCATGCACAGGAGTGTTAATTTGATCAATCCAGTGTTTGTAAATAACTGGGGACACATAGTACTATGTGTCCCCAGTTATGAATGACCAGGAAGTGCTTCACATCACTTCCTGTTTATTCCTGAGTTTCTCAATGGGTGGAAGAAGTCAGTACAGAGGCTTCTACCCATTGATAACTGGATGATGGTAAATATTTACTATTACCAGTTTCTGAATGAATGGGAAGCCTGTATACTGAGTGCTTTCCATTCATTTAGAACAGAGGCTGCAGAAAAAGAGATTGATGACTCCATGTCCTCAATTTCTTTATCTATTTCAAAAGGGAAATGTCAGAGGTCTGTTTAGACCCCTGATATTTCCCCAAAGCCCAACCAACAGTAAAACAAAACAAATAATAATAATAACAAATAAAATAACAAAAAAACACATATTATTAGACATGTGCAAGGACTAAAAATATGTTTCAGACAAAATGAACAGAAACTAAAAATGTTTTCATTAGTTTCGTCAAACGAAACTATTTTTATGATATTTTGGATTAAGCCATTGGCACATTCTGCATTCCATCCTGGAGGAAGGGTGCATGACATCACATGACATCGCACGTGCACGTCATTGGGTGACATCACATGTCTGTTGTGGGGTACAATTTTCAGTTTGTCTGGTCAGCCTGTATGCCTGGCCTGCTTTGCTAGTAACACTTTCTATATTTAAAATACAAATTAAATAAATACAGATCAGTAATTATTTTTGATTGTCTGTTGGCAATAAATCAGGATTATGTCATGTGATCTCAAACCTGGTGGTCAGATTCACTCTCCTCCAGTGTTTATCATCTTTTCCAGGAGGGTAACTATGTGATGGGCCACCATAGTAGACCCATCAAGGGCCCCCTCCTCCACTTCTCTAATCTTCATCCCAAACAAAATTCCTCTAGTGACAAAGAATAAAATGCTTTCATGACAATATTATAGAGGTTTACATATATACAGTATGCTGTACTTTTTTTTTTTACCAAGTGTAATTGCTACCTGCATACTACACAGTGCAGTCCATGTAGCAGTTTCATGATCTGCTATGGGTATAGCTGTGTCCTTCTTTATCACTATACAACTCAAGTAAAAGTGCATCTGCAACAGGGATTTTCAGACATTAGAAAGCCCCTTGCAAACAGTGGACGAAAATGTTGTCCCATGTGCTCATTATTGTTTGTTTGCCACTATACAGTCTGATATCATTGGTGATGTTTGAATTTAATTATCTCTGGACAATATTAGGATATACAGGATTTTATAGGTCTAGTTGGTGAATTGGGAACATTTTAAAGGTTGGAAAGATAACACTGAAGCATACCTTTTTGATGTGAACTTTAACTACATACCTAGCTTTCCTGTGAAATGCAATCTACTGCCATTACAGTGAATGAGTTATGTTAATTGTTTAATTAGCAAATAAACCAATATACTATATACAATAACTAGAAAAGATTTACACAGTTTTGTTTCAAAACCCCTGCTTGTTGTTTTGTGTTCAAAGAGCCATGTTTCTGAATTCTATAAAAAAAATAATCAAAGACTGTTTTACTTGTCATTTCAAAGATAGATGCTTGTTAGTGAAGTTTTCAGGAAAACGCATTTCTTGAGGCTTCATTAGAGAGGCATCTATAGCAGCTGCACTACAACAGAAGCAAAGAAAAATGATGCTATACATATACAGATAGATAGATAGATAGATAGATAGATAGATAGATAGATAGATAGATAGATAGATAGATAGATAGATAGATAGATAGATACCCTACATTTTATGTGTGTTGTTAAGATAAAACATGGCTTTACAGAAAACGAGTATGTCAGTTTTGATGGTGACTGATACTATGGGTGGGTGTGATATGTGCTTGACAGCCTGGGGGCTGCATATGGTTGTCTATAAGGGTGGCTGTTCAAACCTAAAGTATAATATGCATATATTTTTTGTTCCCTAGTCGCCCACCCCCTTTCCCCTACCCTATCAACATGATAATAAAATATTTCAATAAAACCTGTTTTTATTACTCACCTTTATAACACACGTGACATCATTGCTGTATAGTTGTGCTTCTATATGTAAAGCTGGCAGACCATGGCTGGTGGGAGGGGCTGGCAGGGTGCTGTACATGGTTTCCTGATGACATTCAAGCATCCTGTCTCAGAACTCCTCTTAAGAGCCCACAGCCCTGTTGCAAGAAATGGGATAGCTCTTGGCCGTTATGCAAATATCAAAAGGTCTTGATGGTTGTTTGTCAGTCTGGAGGGCTGGGCGTTTCTAAGCAGACTGCATTTGCATGCAGAATGCCCTTGGTAATGCCCACATGTGATGCTAAGCTTCCATGATTAAAGGGAGTGAAATCCAATGATTGAAAGGGATGGGCCAGGAACAGTGTGGCTAGAGAGGAAAGAGCAACATGGTGCTGGGGATTCTCCAACCAGGGAACGAGGGAAGCTCTGAGCTCTGACATGCCAAAGCTTCTAATAAACACTGTGGGAAGCTTACAGTGTGCTGTAAAATCAAAGTAATCAATTTTATTACAGGAGAGGAACCTCTACAATTGTGTAAGACTGTGGGGGAGACTGAAGTTTAGTTTTAGATTCCTAAGCACATAACACACTATATATAATGGTTCTGTAATATACAAAGGTGTTAATTTACTAGTAGAGTGGTTTTACTTTGCAAAAGTGAATTTTCACTTAGCTGAATAAATTAGGTGAAACTCTGCTGACTTTAATCATCCAAACGTGTGAGAAAAAGTCCTGTCTTTGATTTCAATTTTTACCTCATTCACTAAGTGAAATATATATTTACTTTGCAATGTAAATGTGCTCCATTTTTACAGTAAATCAACCACAATGCGAATGAGGTACGCCAGAAGTATGATCGTCATATGTATTAGTGCTGGTGGACCTGGCAAACAACTACTTTTAACTCCAGTATTAGCAACATAGTATGCCTTTAAAATATATTTAAAGCCAGTCACTGAAATGTCATATGAGCGCCAATTATTTTAGCCCTTTTTTTGCCCAAGCTATTTATTTTTTTCATTTTTTCACAAATGTTAACATGCACATTTTAGGCCTGAAGATTACTTTAATTCACCAAACATTATATAATTTCTTAAAGAAGAGGCTTTAGAAGAATAAAATGGTGTCAATTACAATTTGTATTCGACACAATAATCCAATAATTGCACTACTGTTTATCAATTCTATATTTTCAGTACAAAGTACACTTTTTTTCAAATAAATTTTAGTGCACACGAACACAATAGAAAACCCAATTTGGTCAAATATAAAAGATGAGGTTGCATTGAGTAAATCGATACCAAATATGTCAAACCTTACAATTGTGCATGTTTGAGAAAAACTATGGTTCTAAAAACTGTCTATCAATGATGCTTTAAAAGCTTTACAGCTCATCAATTTAGAGTTAACAGTGAATTACAGTTTTACAAGTATTGCTCTCACTGCGGTGTATGAGAAGATACCTAATATGTGTGGTGCAAGTGTCATTTTCATATATGTGTGCTCCCAATGCTAAAGTTTGTTTGCTTTGATGTTCTCTAATTTATTTTGTTTAATGAAAAAAATGTAAACTTTACTTTATTGGTATCATAAAGAGGCTGATAACTCCCTTTTGAGATAGCATAGTGCAGTGACAGGTGTCATCAGGGATCTGGTAGACCCCTAATGTCACCTCTGCACCCTGGCAGCCAGAGAGTCTGAGGTTTGATCTCCAAGTTCTGAAACTGCAAGTTCTCAGAGCTGAGTACTTCTTGTTTCATACTACAAGGGGAGATTAGCAAATGGTTGTTCTTTGATCTCTTGTGGCTCTTCATTCATACACATCCCATGGAGGTCCTTGACACCCAGAAAGAACAGGTAAGTATGGGACAAATGGTGGGAGGGTGCATCAGGTTTAATAGTCCTTTTAATATGAATAAATCTGCAGCTAAATCTGCAGGAATACTGCTGGGTAATCCTGCATTAATGGGCCTTGGTAATTTACTTTCTTGTAAAGACTGTGAAAGTTTTTTACATTTAAAAAATGTAGGAAAAAAATAGGAAAAAAGGGGGTTCGTAGAGAGATAAATACACCCAATGCATATGTAAAAGTTCAATCAGAATTTATTATACATTAAATAAAACTGGATCTACATTTAAAAAATGACAGTTGATTGTGATACACTGGGGGGAATTCATACAAACTGGAGCAGCAAAATTCTGGAGAAGTTGCCTGTAGCAACCATTCATCTTCTCTCTTCAGGTTGTTAAGGTAAGCTTTAAAATTGAAACAAAGAAGCTGATTGGTTGGTGTGGGCAACTGCTCCAGATTCTGCCTGCTTCAGTTTTTATGAATGCTGCCCACTGTGCTTTAGCAAACGAAGTTCCCATACATGGGGATTGATTAATGCTGTGTTCTGGAATTTCTGCTGCAAGAACCAGCAGGTTCTTTCTACAGGAATCCTAGGTGTCCCCATTCAGATGCTGACACTGTGCCCGTTCAAGTTAATGACAGGGTAACACAGCCTCATCTGCATGTAAACGTAGATGGTATGAATATCTGCTGTTCGGGATAGATGGTTGTTCCTGGATGAGGTCTTTTTTTTCAGAAAGTCTCGATGACAAGGCAAGCAAATTCTGGTTGCCTTCAGTTCAGCTGTAAGTACATTGAATATAGGTTGATTCTTTGTGTTCACTGGAAATTCATTCACAATAGCAAATCTATCCCTCATTAAAATGAACACTGCTCTGTTAAATCTGTATTGCCCTTTTCCCAGCGCAAGTCACACATTACATCACACAACCTAGTCGGTTGGAGAAAATATAACAAGTCTCTTTCAACTAAGACAGGATTACATTATGCAGATGACCTTTTCTCACTACAAATTCATTAAAATGTCTTATTGCCTGTATCCTGCAATTTTATTATTTTGTAAATTATTTCAGTTCTTTATTGTTGATACAATCAGAAAGCAAAGTAGATTTCGAGTTAGTAATGACATTTTGTAAATTACTCTCTGCTTTATTAACCTTTGCAGGGTATTTTTATTTTAAGTTAAATAAATGTTACTTAAAGGGATATATATGGGCTACGCATACATGTACTTTCCTAAATATAATCAAGAATAAAAAATAAAATTTTATTATTTTTTGTTTGTTTGTTTAAATCAAAGGAATACAAAATAGTTCATATAAATATTTTGCTGTTTCATTTCACACCAGAAGGAGACATTCTGGTGTCACACCAACAGTATGGGGTCTATTCACAAAAGGGTGAAGAGTTTGGAGAAGGCAGGAGAAGTGAACAATCTAGGACAACTTAGCTGAACTGGAAAGTGAGCTGAATTGGAGAATTTTTCCAAATCGGCTATTTTGTCCTAGATTGTTCACTTCTCCTGTCTTCTCCAAACTCTTCACCCTTTTGTGAATAACCCTGTATGTTTTTCAAGCTGTTGTACTGAAAAAAAAACCTGTTTACAGAGCTCAATAACTCAAACTCCGATATATATGCAGAGCTATAAATAAACTCTAGGACTAATCTTTGACTAATATGCTTCTCTTCCCCTACCTCCTGATCTGTTCTAACAGGCCATACAGAGTTTTAATAACATTTATCTTTATTGGGTTTACCGATAGGGAAAGAGAATGCAAGAAATGTTGTAATTGGTACATGGTGTCACCACTTTCTAAAGATGTGGACAAAACTATAAATCTCCAACAATTTTGATGTTCAGTGACATTTTATAAAGAGTTAAACAGGTTTCTCAAAAGAAGCATTTTGGGGGAAAGAGTCCACAAAAGGGACATGCCACCAATATTGTATACATTTTTCAGTAAAAGAAAAAACAGTAACAAGAAAGTCAAACAAATATGCTTAAACTTAAAACTTAAAGTATTTAATATGAAGTTTCCACGCAAAGAAAGGTTAGCAATATGTTCCAATACCAGTGACACATTGAGTATTAAGATCACCTATGATCTCCATAACTCCAGGTGGTGTACTTTACAGATTTTATTTAACTGCTTGAAGACCAGGTGTTTAGACCTGGCCAGGCCATTTTTCAGTATTCAGCACTGCGGTACTTTGACTGACGTTTATTCCATCATGCAACGCTGTACTGAAATTAATTTTATACCATTTTTTGGGGACACATAGAGATTTCTTTTGGTGGTATTTAATCACCACTGCGGTTTTTATTTTTTACTATAATTAGGAAAAATTACTGAAAATGTTGAAATTTTTTTTTTACATTATGTTAGGAAACATTTATTATTACCTAGTTTTTTGGTAAAATATAAAAGTCAGGGTCACGTCGGGTAAATAGACACCAAACATGTCAAGCTTTAAAATTGCGCGCACCCGCAAAATCACAGAAAACTACCATACCCAAAATTGGCCATAGGCGACACTTTAAAAGCTTTTACCTCTCATCAGTTTAGTGTTATCAGTGATTGATGGCCCTAGAATTATTGCTCTCACTGTGATGTTCGCGGTGATATGTAACATGTGCGGCGTAATGGGCGCAATCGTCTTTTTTGCACGTATGTGCCCCTGACGCATGTTTGCATGCGTGTATGTATGGGTAGGGACTTTTTAAAAAAAAAAAATTTTTTTATTCTTTTTTATGTGTAACTTAAAACAAATGTTGGGGGGACTTTAATTTTTTTCCCAATTTTTTTTCCACTAAACTTTATTGCTATCACATACGGGGGCTAATAAAACCCCCCTATGTGATAGCAAAATATGTGACAGGTCCTCTTTATGGAGACATCAGAGGTCTTCAAGACCCCTAATGTCACCTAGGACCCCCCAAAAGAAGCTGATGAAGCACAGATCTGCTCCATCAGCTTCTTTCCAGCGTCTAAAGCTGGAGAGTGACACAAGAATGCGGAAGTGATGTAATATACAACACTTCCGCATTCTTGCAGAGGAGAGGGGACCGCAGGGAGCTCGTGTACCAATCTCCCTCTGATCCCCTGTGACACAGGCACCATGCTAATCCCGGGCTCGCACCGGGCACAGCGGAGCCCGGGACCAGAGGGATAACGGCTGGGGGAGACCGCGGAGGGGGGGGCACCGATTGTTACCCCATACAAGCGGTCTGCCGGCTCTACAGCCGGGGGATCGCTTGTATGTTGACAGCCATCGCTGCCTGTTTTTCAATATCAGGCTATTCCCGCTCACGCGCACCCAGTGACGCGCGCGCGTGGGGGTGTGTCTGAGCCCAGAGGTAGTTAAAGGAGAACTATGAGTTGAGTGATGTGGCAATGAGACTGTCAAAGGTCGGCTCAGTAGATCGGGAGGTGAGCGAACACATACCGGCATTCGCTCACCTCTCTATCCTGTCACAGCCCTGTGCCGTGACAAGGGAGGGGCTGGATTCCCCCCTACCCGCTCCGATCTGCCAGCGCTGACTGGCGGATCAGACGGGGGAGGGGGCGGCTACAGCTGGCTCTGCCTCTAGATAGGCAGAGCCAGCTGTCACTCACACAGCTGGGCGGATCCAGACATAATTGTCCGGATCCACTTCAGCTGCGGCGTCTCAGTATATGTATGTAGCTCGCAGTATACTGAGCTTAGGGTGACGGGAGGATACTAGTTTGTGTCCTCCCATTACCTTAGGGAGGATGCTAGTTTGTGTCCTCCCATTATCCTAAGGAGAACTATGGGGAAAAGCCTTAACCCCATAGTTCTCCTTTTAAAGAGCATCTTCTGCACAGAGAACAAAGGCCACTGTGTTGCCTGTTCCAGCATCATCCTCTCTCTCAGATAATGACACATTAGAAAGCAGTATGAGAAGCCTCTTTTGCCTGAGAGAAATGGGTTAAATAAACCAAGACAAAATGCAGACTGAATTAAACTTTTTTGACTTCAGCACACCAGCAAAAGCCCCCTGCAAATTAATGATAATCAATTATTCTTATTTTTCATTCAGGTAAAGAACATTAAATTGTCACTTAAGTCATAAAGCAAACCAATTAATATCTTCTTCAGCATCCCATTTTTACATCTCTCACTCAGTATCTTTAATTATCTATGTTCGTTTAGTCCCCATGAATACCTTTGAATAGATGCTGAAAAATCACATTTACATACATTTTCTGTATGCCTTTGTCCCCATTTAATTCTGCCTTCCACATATCTCCAGTTGCAGTCACACATGCAGAGGCACTGTGCTCAGATACTCGTGTATTGTATTTTCACTACTCGTTTCCTGCTTCACACCTCCTCCCTAATGTCCTGCACAGCTCTCTACTTTGCCATTTCCTCCTACAGCCCCAGCTGCATATGATTCATGGGAGATAGCCTGGAGGCACCAAAACATGGCAGAAGCTAGGCAAAAGAGGCAGGGATAAGCAGTGTTTTTTTTGTTTTGTTTTTTTAAACTTATTTTTACACATTATGCTCTGAATACCTAATGTGATGTTGGTGCCTTTAGATCTCCTTCCCCTTTAATATGAAAGGTATCATAAAACACAATAAATCAAGGCCACAATGCCTACTGGAAAACCTGAAATTTCAATGGTTGCATTTTAAAAAGAACCTGGGAGATGCCATTGCTAGCTTGTTTGTAAAGATGCATTGTACAAGACTGCCAGATAGTACAGCCAGGTCCAAACCTCCACTGCAGCAACATCACATGTGGGTCCATAACATTATGCCAACTCCCCTCCCCCCAGCCTGTTGCAGGACAGCTGTAGCACATTCATGAGGTCATCCCTTGGCTCACACTGCTTTCCCCACCAGGCAGAATGACCGCTGCCAGTGCATGTGCTCCACTGCAGACCATGGGTGGTTCCTAATGCTGGCCCTACCTATCTTAGGTTCAGAGTTTTAATTAGCAAGATTAAATGAGCAAATATCAAAACATGATTTAGGTAACATAGTGGGTAAGGTTGAATAAAGACAAGGGTCAATCCAGTTCAACCTATGTGTGTATGTGAATGTGTGTCTGTATTTATCTTGCTCTAACACTTCCCATATCCCTGTAAATTAAATGAAAGAAGAAAATCATCTAGAAGTTTCTTGAATTTATCTATGCTATCAGCGGATATCACTGCCTGTGGAAGGGAATTACACAACTTCATTACTCTCACAGTAAAATATGATTTATATGTATTAATATGACTTATATATACTTATATTAATATGACCTATGAATACTAAGATTGAATCCCCTGCCATTTAACCTCATGTTGTGTTCCCGGGTTCTCAACACAGTTTTCGGACTGAACAGTTTGTTCCAAATATTGTGGTCCCTATTGATGATTTTGTAGACAGCAATAAAGTCCCCTCATAATTGCCTCTTTTCTAAGGTGAATACTTTTAATTTTTGGAAGCTGTCTTCATAACTCAACCCCTTCATCTCTTTACTTAATTTTGTAGCCCCTCTATGAACTCTCTCCGGCTCGAGTACCTCCTTTCTGAGAGTCCGTGACCAGAACTGCACCGCATACTCAAGATGAGGCCGAAACAGTGACGTGTAAAGTGGAAGTATTAATCTTTCATCCCTAGCTGCAATCCCTCTTTTAATGCATGCTAGTATCTGCTGCTTGACATTAACTATTAGGGATGCCCAAACATTTCTGCCAAAAATGGCACAAAAATGGCAGTGACAGCTAAGATCTGTCAGTGGGAGAGGAGAGCTCTGTCTACTGTGACAGGATGGAGAGTGGTGAGTAAAGGGGGCACTGGGATCTGTCATAGGAGGCGGAGCTCTCCTCTCCCACCGCCAGTCCCCTCCTGTGACAGCCGATTCAGGATGGAGAGCGGTGTACAAACACTCACGATCAGGTGATTGGTCAGTGTTTGGAAATAACTGGACATAGTGTACTTACCATGTCCAGTTAGTGAATGAATAGGAAGTCATGTACATCACTTACTATTCATTCATGATTGTGGACATAGTAAGTATACTATATCCACATGTTATGAATGAACAGGAACACTCAGTATAGAGAATTCCAGTTCATTCATAACAGAGGCTGCAGAAAAAGACATTGTGTCCTCAATCTCTTTTTCAATTTTAAAAGGGTATATTAGGGATCTACATAGATCCCTGACATTTCCCCAGAGCCCCCAACAGTAAAGTGAATACAAGAAAAAGAAATACAAGATAAAAATAAAATAGTTGAAAAATAATTTTAAAAATTTAAAGCATGAAAAAAAAAGTAATTATCGGTTTCGGCCAGACAAATTATTTATTTTCAGTTTCGGTCTCAAAATTCGATTTTGGTGCATCCCTACTTACTATTACCCAATCTGTGATCTATGCACACCCCCAGGTCTTTTTCCATTTCCGACTTCCCTAATGTGGCATTCTCCACGTGGTAGTTTGAGCACACATTCTTTGCTCCCATGTGCAAAACCTTACAATTTTCAACAATAAAACACATCAGCCATCTTGTAGCCCAGGCCTCAATTTAATTTAGGTCTTCTTGACACCACATCTACTGGCATTCCTCTGTCCAAATGAATACTCACTTCATCATAAAATGTTAATAGATTGGTCTGGCAAGAATGGTCCTTCATGAAGCCACGTTGGTTACTATTTATAATACCAGTTTTATTTGCAAATTCCGGCATGTATTCTCTTATCATGCCTTCAAATATTTTGCACACTATTAAAGTACTAGTGTGAACGGGCCCTCAAAAACAATGACAGTTTTTTAAGGTCCACCCTGTCTCCCTACCTGAACTGGAGGGGATCCTCAACCTGGGGTCCAGTGTGGGCTGCTGTGCTGTGACAGAGATCCATCCATGTGTGCATTGCTTGTACAGCTCCTTTGAGTGCCCTGTAGAGGTGCCGGGAGCCAGAATGTGACATCACCATGGCACCTCTATAGGACACCTGAGGGAGCTGTAAGCAATGCACGTATGGATGGAGCTCTCTCACAGCCATAGCCCCATCCCGCCCCACCCCAAGCTGACACTCTGCGCTGGGCAGCATATTTTGAATGGCTGCTTGGCACGAGAACTGACCGTGCTGTGCTAGGGGGAGACAGAGGAGCCTCTCACCTAGAAAACTGGAAGTCTTGCGGGGACCCACCGAAAATGGGGTCGTGACCCACTTTTGGGTCAAGACCCACCAGTTGAGAACCAAGGCTCTACACTACTATCCCTCCTGATCATACTCAGGTTATTCGTTGCATTTAAAAGTGCATTTAATTATTTTTTAATACAGGCCTGCATTCATTGGTATTTTTATATCTGTCTGGAGTTAAGCTTTAAGATTACAAATCAACCATGAGTTTAGATGAAATAAATAGGGCTGTGATGAAGGCTTGGAGATCAATTACAGTTTCTGGGATGCCTCTGATCCGCAAGTTAGAGCGGCGTGATCTATTTTCAAGATCTTCCAGCTTAGATGATAGTTGTAAGTTCTCATCTTTAATGGCGTCTAACTCACGGTCGTGGGCACCTATTGAGAAGGAAACCTCATCCATCTTGGTTTCTAGTTCAGCGGTTCTGTGACCTAGTTCCCGAATTTCCTTAGTCAATTTGTATGTTATTTGTCTGGATGTGCTTTGTAGGGCTTTTTGCAGCATACAATCTATCCTCTGCAGCAACACCCTGTGGCCTGATTGTTCTCTGATAGGGATGATGCTGGCTCTGCTGCCGGCATCATCTCCCTCTGAGTGTGGAAGGAGGGGGCTCGTTTCTCTGTGTGACTGAGAGTCGGCGCCATCTTGGATTTAGTGCCTGCTAGTGATTTTTCAATGCTGCGGCCCCGCTCCTTAGTTTTGGGGGTCTTCGAGGACATAGTTGCGTGGTCGGGGCTCTGCGGTACCTGTGTGTGTGCTCGTTCGGGCGTTCAGACCGTTTGGTTGTGCGGTAATTCCCCCGAGACGCCGGCGAGTGACGGAGCTGCCTTAGGTCACGTCAGCCATCCAGCACGCCGCGCATGCGCCTCCTTAGATGAAATATTTTATTGCTTGTTTGGAACAGTAGCAATATTGTTTGGTGTTTTAAAACTGAAGCCTAAAGAATCAGGATACAGAGAGAAAGGACATTTAAAACTGGATATACTCCAACACAAGTGAAAATAAATATTGCTAACAAAAGTATTGGTGCCAAGGTTATCTGTAGCCCTGTAAAGTGAAACACATATGACAACTCAAAGGCTTCTGCACCTAAATAACAAGGTTGTTATATTATACAATAGCGCACAAGCCAGCATAAGTGATGTACTGTGGATTTCTCAAAGTAAATGTCTTTGGAGAACTGTGAGTGCTTTGTATTACAAAACACGATCAATATAAGTGTAGTTTTACAATGAACGACAGAGCATGGGAAATCTATCATGGCAATACGGTAATCAGTCTGCGTATTGATGAGATGGATGCTTGTAATATTTTTCTGGATATGGGTACGCTCACTCAACTAGTTTTAAAGAGTGTTTAATTTTCCTTTACTTCTGAATCTTGTTGTTTTCAGGCTTAGGCCTATGAATGTAACATATATAAAATCAAAGTGTATTGTTGAACACATGTTACAATCAGAATATGCAATCTACTGTGTTTTAATGGAATTGTATAGAAATCTGGTATAGTGAGTGGGGGCACCTGGGATCCAATCCAAGCATTAAAAATTGGTCATAGGGATCACAGTGTTTCGATTAGTCTTTTATTTAATTGGATCTGATCAGAATGTAATGTGTGCATTTTCATTTAACAGCTATAAGGAGGTAGCCTGAAGCTGTTGCCGCAAGCAGCGTCTGTTTAAATCTGCTAATAGATTTTTTCAGGCACACACACACACCCACACACACAGGGTAGAGTGCCTTCTAAACACACCACACTGGTTTTCTGGCAATGGTAAAGCTGCCTTCTATTATTTCTCCATTATTTGTATCCAGCTTACACACAATAGGATATTGTTATGGGTAACTTTGTATAAACAGTACACCTAGGCGGAACACGATTTAGTCAGCCTCTTTGGCATCTAACTGACTGTTGATGGCATTTATGATACTATGCTGCCACCTAAAGTTGGAAAAAGTGAGATACGTCGGGCATAGGTTCAACAAGTGTTAAGAGGCAACACCCACAGGTGGGCTCTAATTTTTCTAATAAAAGCCAGCCACTCAAAGTTAGCTGAGGACTTCACTCTGACCAAGTGAGTCTTCACTATGCCAAGGAAGACAACACTGAAACAAATTACTTTGATAGACACTGCAACCTGAAGCTAAATGCCATGAAGTCCTATTCTGTACGGTATTTGCAACTGGAAGCTAAGTACCTTTATTGTGTCTTCTCTTAGAATCCATTCCATGTACTTGAATGGATAGATTAGTGCATGTGTATGTGTGTTTGCAGTCAGCCTTATGTTTGTTTTGTACTTCTTTTCCTGTAACTAAGTCTGCACACAGCATTTTTGCATAATAAAGTACGTTAAATGCTATTGGGTTACTTTCATTGAGCTTTACTGCAAACAAACAAATATATGTAAAAGTTTGCCAAGCATTACAATTGGGGGATCATCCTCGAGATAAGCTCTACAAGCATTTCAGTCATGTGGGGGGATGGCAGGCAGAGCAGCATTACCTCTCTGCTGCACAATATTCCTGCTGCTCCCTTTCTGGCCAGAGCATCCCAGATATATACATCCCTTTATTTCCAAGACTTATCTATAACAGAAACCTTTATATGTGCCCTCCCTCTCTCCCCCCACACCTCTCCCATCCCTTTCCCTCTCTCCTTGGTAGTCTCCATTGCACATTAAAAAAAAAAAACAACTTTAATCTTAACCTTTGTATCCCTTGTTGCTTAATATGTATTATTCTATTTATTTTCCTCTACCTCTGTCAGTCTTCTCCCTTTATCTCGGGTCCGCCATTTTCTTCGTTTCTATATACCTATTCCATGGATTCCACATATCTTCCCATTGAGAGTCTCGTTCATTTATATATGCCGTTAGTTCTTCATATCTCTGAATCTTACTTAATTCCACTTCCCATTCTTTAATGTTTGGAACTCTTTGTGTGTTCCAATATCGTGGGATTAGTATTCTTGCTGCTGCTATAAAGAATCTAAGAAGATCCCTTTTGTTTCTATTATTATGATATTGGTCCTGGGAATATTGAAGGAAGAGCTATTTTAGGTGATGGATCCTCTCCCGCTCCCGTTACTTGGTTATTTTTCAAAAACCTGTTTCCAAAAAGGCATTATATAATCGCAGCTCCACCATATATGGAGATATGTTCCTTCCTCCCTTCCGCATCTCCAACATGTTGGTGCATTTAATGGGGAAATTCTATGTAATAAAGTTGGGCATCTATACCATCTAGGTATCTTGTATCCCTTTTCTTGGTATAAAGAGGCAATAGATGTCTTATGAGTTAGAATAAATGATTTTTGCACCTCCTCCTTTGTTAAAGGAGTTTGTAAATCTTTCTCCCATGCTAGCATAAAGTAAGGCCTTGTTGGAAATCGTGCTTTCATTATATTATGATACAGTATGGAGATCGCATGGGTTACTCTATCCTTGCAGCAAAGGTATTCAAACCAAGTCAATGGTCTATGTAACTATGCTTTCTCCTGCAGACTGTCATAGGGCTCTAAGTTGAAAATATTGAAGCCATAAACTATGTTCATGCTTTTGTACAGGCAGCAGAGATATCATTGATTTCAAGTGTGTTGATGTAAGGGCATCCTTTATAGGTGAAGGTGAGCTCCTGGTCCATTGAAAAAATTGCCTATTTACCTCCCCTGGTTTAAATATTGGGTTCCCCATGATAGGGGTCATGGGTCCCACAATAGTTGAAATCTGAATTTATTTTATCATATGATCCCAGACTTTTAGAAGAGGGGCTATACAGAAGGGGAGAGCTGATCTCGGAGGTCTCATATCCGGTTTTATCCATGGTATAGAGTATGGAAGAATAGGAGAGATCTCTTTCTCTAAGTCAACCCATAACTTATTCCCATCATTAAATTTTCAGTCCAGTATATGGGCTATTAACGTAGAATAGTAATATGTTCTCAGATCTAGGAGGGCCAACCCCCCTTCTTCTTTCTTTCTTATAAGAATATGATATGCTAATCTGGGTGGACGCCCTGTCCATATATATTGAGTCAGGGCCACTCGGTTCTTTTGAAAAAAAGCAGTCGGTATTTCAATAGGTAAAGTTTGAAAAAGATATAAAAAGCGAGGAAGTATATACATTTTATAAAGTGCTACTCTTCCTAGCCAGGAATGTTTATAATGCGTCCACTTCTTCATTTGTGCAATTGTAGATTGTAAAAGAGGTCCATAATTAAGATCATAGAGCTCCATTAAATCTTTAGAGAGAAATATCCCCAGATATTTTATAGCAACGGGCTGCCATTTAAATGGGAAGTTGATTTCCAAATGTGAAACTTCCTCACTAGACAGTGTCACATTCAGTACCTCTGTCTTCTGAAGATTAACTTTAAAATTACTAACCATCCCAAATTTGCGAAATTCTTCCAGCAATGATGGAAATCCTACCCTTGGATTTGATATATATAATAAGACATCATCCGCATATATGCCCATTTTATATTGTTCATTTTGGACTGATACCCCTTTAATAGATGTATTTTCCAAATTGCTTCGGCTAGATGTTCCATGGCTAGAACATATAGCATTGGGGATAGGGGGCATCCCTGCCTAGTGCCATTCCAAATGTTTATCGGCATTGAGAGACAGCCATTTACCCTGACTCTTGCAGTATGTCTTATATATAAGGCCATAATTTTGTCTACTACCGTTCTGGGTATCCTAAGTCTATATTAATTAAAGATATTGTCTTAAGTCTATATTAATTAAAGATATTGGCCTATAGTTCTGACATTGAGTGAGATCTTTATTTGGTTTGGGCAAGACCACAATATGGGCTTCTTGGGACTGAACAGTAAAAGGACAGTCTATAGAGATGGAGTTATATATATCCTTCAATATCGGGGCTAGTTCCTCCTTAAATTTTTTATAAAACATACCTGTATATCCAACTGGACCCTGGCTTTTCCCCTTGGGGAGGGGTTTAATTATTGTATTTATTTCTTCCACCGTTATTGGTAGTTCTAATGTCTCTGCCTCCTCCCCCGAGATCCTCGGTAGAGGAGTGTCCTCAATATATGCTGCTGCTCCCGAAACTGTCTCAAGTTCCCCTAGTGGTACCTCTTTTTCTTTTTCTAGATTATAAAGTTCAGAATAATAAGACTGGAACTCCTGGGCTATATGGTAAGTACGATGGACTATGCGTTCTCCTTTCCCTTGAATTTTTGAAACAAAAGTACGTGTGATCTGTCCCTTTATTGATCTAGCTAATAAACTGCCCCCCTTATCTCCCTGTTCATAGAATGTTCGTCGGATAGCCTCCCTATACTTTAAATATTTTTGATCTAATATGGACTTAAGCTCTAAGCGTTTCTGTTCCAGGGCATAAAATATGTCTATCGACATGTCCATTTTATGCTTACTTTCTAAGTCTGATATGTCCTGCAACAAAATGGCCACCTTTTTTTCCAGGGCTTTCTTCGTCCTAGTAGCGTGAGAAATAAATACTCCCCTTATCACACATTTAAGTGCTTCCCACTTAATCGGGATAGCCGTATTGTCAGATTCATGATTAGTTTTAAAGTTGTAGATTGCCTCTTTTATAGCGAGTACCGTCTTTTCGTCCCTAAGTAATGTTTCATTTAATCTCCATGTGAACCCTCTGAAAGGTTGGTCTTCAATTTGTAGTTCCAAAGTAATTGGATGATGATCTGACCAAATTTTCCTATCAATAGTAGCTCTTGGTTCCCACTGGAGAGAATGGTGAGAGATCAGGAAGTAATCTATAAGGCTATATAATTTATGTGGTTGGGAATAGAATGTATAATCCCTTGTCTTCGGGTGCAAGATTCTCCAAATATCAATCAATTGCAGCCGCTGCAAGGCATTTTTCATTCTTTTTAGTTGTGCATGTGGTAATTGCGACCTTCCTCTAATTGTATCTACTCCTGGTTCCAATGGAAAATTAAAATCCCCTCCTAATATTATTACGCCATCTGCAAACTCTTCCAGCTCTCTCAACATTGCCAGCGTGAATGAAATCTGTTTTTGATTAGGGGCGTACACATTTACCATTGTGACCATTTTTTGATATAGAGTTCCCTTTAAAAAAATATATCTGCCCTCTTTATCCCTTATAATCTGCTTGAGCTGGAATGGCACCGTATAGTGGAAACATATAGCGACCCCCTTAGATTTTGTTACTGGGTTATTGCTAGTATACACCTGAGGGTAGTATCGAGATTGCAGTCCTATATTTTCTGCATTCTTGAAATGAGTCTCCTGGAGAAACAGAACTTGTGCCCTTTCTTTATGCATACGATATACAATTTGCGAGCGTTTCCTAGGGTCATTTATTTCCCTAACATTCAGGGATACCCATTCCATTGCAGGCATTTTTAAAAATAAAAGCAATTTCTGCTATCCCATGGAGACCAATAATACACATAAATAACACACCACATAAGGGCCATACTCTTAGGGATACTCTGGCCAGTGTCCCGCTCAACTCCTAGTGACCTGTGATTTCACTAGTTGCCAGGAGCTGAGTGGGAACCTCTAGCTGGCATCCTGCTCAGCTCCTGGCAACCATTGGTTGCCAGATGATGCAGATGCCACACCCCCTGCCTAGAGCTCCTATTCCTCCTTATAGCATGCACCACCAGCACCATGCCCCTGCTTCAGAAAGTGAAAAGGCTAGGGACGCCCCTGTGTACAGCTTTCTGCACTATGGTAGTCAATCAGAACGTTCATGTTTGGGGTAATCTTACAATTCTGTGTATACAAATACCACTGGACTGTCCTGGTTTGTGTTGCAACAACACGTGAAAAAATCTTATAATGAAAACCACCTTAATAGCAAGAGATTTGCATGTGTATAGCCAGGTAAGATGACATGGATAAACACATAACCTTTTATAATTATAAGTGACAACTCTACCTAAAAGTGGATTTACAGTTTTAAAGATAGTACAGTTATCCTCTAAACCTTTATTGTCAGGACCTGTGCTTCACTTTTAACCTCAGGCTTCCACAACCATGATTGCTATATTTTTTTTTTAAATCAGATAGTTTTTATTGAAGTTTTAAGTTTTACACACACACAGTATAACACATGTACGAGACAAGATCTTACAGTCCCATATCTCTGCAGTTATATGCATGGAAATCAAATGAACAGGCAGATCGGTCTAAAGACATCAACAAGCACCACAAAAAAACAAAAACAAACAGAAAACAAATAACAAAACCAAAACAAAAAAATAATACCAATACTTAACCCCTACCACAGGGATATGTCTATCACTTAGTTCTTTTCTATTTCTTACTTAACTAAGCACAAAGAAAAAGAGTGTCTAGGTACTACTGGGTCTCCTGATGCAGTTGGACTAACTGGGTTGCACTTGCATTATGAGAGATGGTTACGTACAGTGCCAACAGCTTGTGTGAGGGGAATCAAATGGACAACCCCGCGGGGCGGAAAGACAGCCAATTAGACCATATGGAATAGAAACGGTGCTCTGAACCCCTCGACTGATAGGTGACCCGTTCAAATTCTATGATTCTATCCATTTCCTCCAACCAGTCAGCCAACGTAGGAGGGGACGGTGAGATCCACTTACGCACAATAAGGCGGGTGGCGGTAAATAGTGCTCTTCTGAGGGCCAGCAATAAAGGGGAGTCAAAGAGTGGATCATCAAATACACCTAAAAGGCACAATCGGGGGGAGGGGTCCATCTGGACGCTAAAGACAGAGTTGAGAGTGCGGACGACCTCCCGCCAATAGCGCACCAGCTTAGGGCATCTCCACAATAGGTGGATCAGGGACCCTTGATGGAATCCGCATTTAGGGCAGAAGGGGTCATCCCGATATCCGATCCTAAAAAGGAATTCCGGAGTGCGATATATCCTGTGGACCACAAACAACTGCGTTAGTCTGTGAGTAGCTGAAAGGGATACCTGAGAGATATTTTCCAGGACCTCATCCCAAATGTCATCCTCGAGAGAACCTAGATCATCCTCTCATCCCTTTCTGCACTTCAATGGGCATTGGGATGCAGATTTGACCATAAACTGAGAATATACAAAGGAAATCAGCCCCTTAGTTTGTACAGCAGACAGCAACGTGTCAAAAATTGGTGTAGAACAGAAGTTTGGAGCCCCTTGGGGGAATTGCGAACGAAGTGCATGACACACCCGGAGAAACCCAAAAAAGCAGTTTTTATGCAAATTATATTCAGTCTGAAGGGAGTGAAAGGAACAGAGAGCACCGTCCTGGTATAGCTGGTTGACAGTATAAACACCTGCTTTGCGCCAGGAGTTAAACCCCTCTAGTGGAAGAAGTTCAGGTAGATTGCCATTCCTCCATAGAGGCGTGTAACCTGTAGGGATCGAAAAGAGGGGTTAAGTAAACTAGTAAAATAAGTAAACCCACACCAGCCATCCGGAAGGTGCTGACGAAGCTCCGATGGGCGGAGCGAAACGCGTCCACTTCTGAGTGTGTGTAACACAGGCTAAGTGTATCCACACAAATGGCGTTACCTGACGGATAATCATGATTCCTGAATGGAAATAATGAAAATCTATAAGCCTTAGAGTCGCCAAAAATCCCAAAGAGCAACGTTGGAGTGTTGGCAGAATATCTGAGGACCAGGAAATTGGAAATCACCACAGATTAAACAACTGCCGGAGAAAGCACCTTACCTTTTGGGACATTCTTGGATCTACAAATGGAAGTTCATGGATACGTCTTAAGAACCGTGGAAGAGCTGTGAGATTAAGTACCCCTACGGAACAAACATACGCTGAAGACAGGATTGTCAAAATTGAAACAGAAACTCACGGACTTAAAAAGACAA
>NW_017307909.1:0-40852 GCF_000935625.1 Nanorana parkeri
CATTCATGCGCGTGAAACTTTCGTAAGTACGGTTTGGCGTGCAAAAGCGCGCACGCAACCCGTGCGTGTGCGTGTTGGGCTTTGTAAATCACCCCCATTGTGTCTTTAATGGTTATGCTCATTTCTCCACTATATCTATGGAGGCAACCATGGTTATAACACAAGCTAGATATTTCTGTCTTTGCTCATCATCATTAGATGATGGATTAATGGGCTTCGTAGTTTACAAACAAAATATAACATTGTTTTTGCTGTCTTTTCAGCTTACAGGCAGTGGCAAGGTAACTGAGTTTCTGCACTTGTTGAAAATGTTCTTAGCCTGGAAAATGAAAACTAAACAGCTACCACATCAAAAGACTGATATGCTGGAATATATAACATTTGTGTCTTTGGGTTTAAAATGCTTTAAAATGCATTGCAAGGCACTTTTCTGCATTTTGTAACTGTTTTTTGTTTTACGTATGTGTAAGTGCTTATTGTTCAACCCCTTCATGACTGAGCTAGTTTTCAGTTTCTGTTCATAAATGACTGACACATTTTTTACATTTTTGCTGTGTGATTCGTCACAACGTCATTACGTCACGGGCTGAATTAGACGCCCCGCGTAGGCCATCGCTGATTCAGATGTCCGGTGAGGCATGTCCGGACATACACCGATGGCCTCTCTTGGAATGGAGTACTAGGGACACAGTGGACTTGAAAACAGGCTGCCGTCCACGGCCGTCTTCTAATTTATCTAATATACAGGTACCTCTTTATCCTCATATAAACTTGAGAAACTTGCTTTTTACCCTACTTGTAGTCACGATGTTCAGTGCACAGGTGCAGCGCTGATGAGGTGGCTTGTTGGGTCTCGTTTGAAACTAATTTCTTTTCGGTTTCTCTCCTTCTTGGGAAGTGACTGGTTGTTTCAGGGAAGGTATCTCTCTTCTACCTCCCCTCTCTCCCTTTTTGTATCTTGGCTATGGGACGTTCCCCTTGTATGACATCTATCTCTACCTGATTGATGTCTTGGTTTTTCTTCTTTTTTCTTTTTGCTTGCTTCTGGTTTTTGTGGATCATGCCACTTGTAGACTTCCAAACTACTTGACATTCATTATATGGGCCTTTTCATGCCTAGACGCTGTTACCCTGATTCATTCCACTGTCTGGGCGAAACGTTAAACTCTTGAGCTGCTGAATATTGCCCTATGGGTGCATCGGGTGGCCTCACCTAAGACTGGTAAGAATGGCACCCTTATATATATATATATATATATATCTAAAAAAAATTTTTTTTAGTTCTTTGCTTGTTGTTATCTGCTTCTGGAAACATTGGCGGATTATATACTTTAGACAACTGAGTGCATTATCGTTTATTACGCATATATATATTATCTCATGCTCTCTAGTAGACGTTGACTAGATGACTTATGTGATTGTTCTATACTCTTAATTTAGACCACCTCTAGACCTGAAAAGCGTTGTGATACGCGAAAGGCGTTGTTGTTATATCCAACCAGCTTTCACTCCCTGAGTCAAAGCTAAGAAACCATACAAAAAACATTATCATTTAATATCATGAACAATGTTAATTCCATCTAATGTATGAATCAAATGTTAATGAATGTTAATGGTTGATACATATCAATCGATGTAATTAATACTATGATGAGCGCAATGTAATCATGTTGAACTAATTATACTCAGCCACAGATGGCGATATATTGAATCCATATTTATTCAACGGATGGCTTCAAATATTTATAGAGCTGAATCTTCTCTGTTTCCTCAATATTTAACCCCAATGAATTGCTACAGATTAGCCGTCTAGCCAATTGAATTGTGCCAACCATATTGTAGGAGATGAGACCTACAAATGAATTATACTTATGTATCAACTAGCTAACTAATCATGTTAACTTGGTCTTAACCATTTAATACTCAGGGTATTGGTGGATATTGGAGGTGTTTCTCCTCGGTTTTTCTTTTATAGTGTGATTTACCTTTTTAATCATGTATTTAATAAAATGTATACATTTTATATAAAAACATTTTTGGGAATCATCGCTTTGAGTGCCTAAAAAACCCCACCTTTCCAAACTTTCTCTTTTTCTATTGTAACCACTCTGCAAACATACTCAGCTACCAGTTTGAAATCCAGATCATCTTCTGTGTCACAAAAACCACTGCAAAATGAAGTGCATATTGTTCACCAGCATCACTGATAAGTATATTGTAAAAATGTTACTGTGATTATGCATTTAGACAAATTATTTATGTGCAGGCCACAATATGTTCCTTTAATCTGCACATAATGCCAGTTACACAAATGCTTATGCCAGTTATGACATCAGCAGCCTCTTCAGACTCAGAGCTGTCACTTAAGTGATTCTCTAGAGGGAGGGTAGGCAACCTTGACACTCCAGCTGTTGTGGAACTACAATTCCCATAACACATTGCAAGACTCTGACAGTCACAGAAGCATGAATCCTAGAGGTATAGGCATGATGGGATTTGTATTTTAACCACGGCTGGAATGCCAAGGTTGCAGCAGCAGCTGTGAGCTTGCTTTAACCATTTAAAGTGAATCTTTACCCCCTTTCACTAAAAATCACATCAGCATGCACCTCTGCATGTTGATTTGAAATCATCTTACATTCATTAGGTAAACAAACATATTTTTATTTTACTTACAATGATAGTTTTTCCACTTTCTGGTCCTCTTTGGCACAAATGATGCCATTGTGCCCAAGCTTTGCATCCTGTGAAGGTTAAATCAGCAGAGCATTGCTAGGAAACCTCATCTGTAATCTTATGAGATCATAGGGAAATACATTTTCATCCCCTGAGATGATATGCATGGTCATATGTCCTAGTCTCATGTGCTAGAGTTCCAGGAAGTAAATGGAGAACTAGTAATCTGCCCTTAGTAAAAACGGCCACTGTCAGAAGAATGGCGAAGAAAAGAAAAATAAGGTATGCAAACAATAAAAAGCCATCAGTGATCTAGAAGTATGTGTTCATAGATTGTCATTACTAAACATTTCTAAAGGTGTGTTTGTTGTTATTTCAAAGATATGGGTAAAGGTCCTCTTTAAAGTCCATGGCATTTATAAATTTAGCCATGTGGACGTCCAGTGGCTAAAGACATCTCATAAGTCAAAAAAGTTTTTTTCTTTTTAATAAAAATAGTTCTTTGTTAATTTTTGATGAACCTTTAGTTAATCCTAATGACAACTTATTAACTCCTTCCTCATCTTTTTTATCTTTATTTTATATTTAACTTTTTTCTATTTAAATGTAAACTTATTTTTGTTTTTGTTCACTGTGATTGCTTGTTTTTGTAGCACTAAATTTTGTTGTACAGATGAATCACCTTTACATCATCTGTAAATCATTTTGTCATGCATTGAACCTTGAAATATAATTTTAGTGCTAATTTAAACTAAACAGATCACAATGAGCATTGTTTTCAAATTAAAATTTGTAAACATGCTGTTATGTAAGTATTGCCTGTAGATGGCATAGGTTTTTTTAAAAACAATATGGGTGTTTGTTATGAAATAATTACATTGTTATACTATGGTATTATGTGACGAAGGTATGGCCAAACCCATTGCTTACAGTATAAGTAAAAATTGCTCTGGTCCATAAGGGGTGCTTAAGACGTTAATATTCAGAAGTTGCTATAGCAAAACTCTATTTCTTTAAACTACTTGACCCCCCTTGAAGTAAAAAAAAATGTTTTTATTGCACTGCTAGCCCTCTCCATGCTCCAGCACTGCCCTCTGCATTCTTATCATGGACCACTATGAAGTAATAAACAAAAAGTCTGATAGACTAAGAAAGCAAGTGGAAATCAAGGCTACCTTTCACTTTATTTTCCTATTTCTCCCAACCAACTGTTGATAAAAGGCCTTGTGTTCACAGAGTACTGCTGCTAAATTTAACACACGTGACTAAGTCAGAACAATGAAACCAATCAAAGGAATTTGGGAGGAGGGGCCATGCAGAGAATCCCTGCTGGCTGCGGAGAACACCGGAGGCCATTACAGTGTGGTCTAAGCAGGCAGTAGAGAGACGTCGGAAGGCAGCAGGATTTTTTTTTCATATGCCTTTGACAACTAGTGCAGTTTATATCGTGATTTAATGTGAGTGTAATTTTTTTGGCTTTTAATTAAATAAAGAATTTTAGCAGGATTACACTATTTGGAGTTTTCTTTCTATTAACATTATCTGAAAGAAAGACTGGGAGGCCTATGGGAGGTGAAAATTAACCTATGTGCTTTTAGACCTGAATATCTAGTAAGGTCAATACCCCCTGGTGAGTTCTTCTAAAGGCACGGGTGTGGGGCACATCATTGTTTCAAAATGTCAACACATAAATGTGACTGAGGAAAAGAAATACAGAAGATACACATTTATATATTTAAGATACTTTTATTTGGGCTTTATTTGTTGTTGTGACACTGTTTTTGTTACAATATCATCTGTTGCATTTTTACTGGTGCTGTTTACATTGATAATATTTAATAATTTTGTTAATCCAAGGAGTTGTATACTGTTCTACCATACTATTTGGAATACATTGCTGAACCCCATATATTTGACAATAAAACAAGAAATCTCTATCATTCTTGAACATGACATGAAAACTTACATTTTCCATTTGTGTTTTTGAAAATCCTTAATAATGCTAGTCAATTTTCAGTGTATCTGCAAACACATGGATTAGATATTTTACAGGCAAGGCAAATGGTGGGAATTTACCAAATTATGATGCTCAAGAACTTAAATTTAAAACCTAACTTCATTAGTGAAATAATGTGTCACAAAGGCCACCAGTACCCTTTTGGACCCTTGTTGTAATGCTCTAATTCAAATCCATTTACCCCAGACAAACTCGCAAGGAAAAAAAACAATGCCTGGAGAACTGGCACAATATGAATCCCTTTCTAACACCCTTGAATTGTTTCAGTATCAGGTTTTCTATGTAATCATTGATCATACACCAGTCTGGAAGAAAACTTCTTAAAAAAATAAACTTTGATCAATAATATGTCCTAGTTAGACCTTAACCAGTTTAGTAAAGTGTTGATATTGTTCAACTTGAGGTTGAACTTCTTCGTTTCAAAGGAAAGTATACAGAACTAAAGAAACCATGCCCTCCTCCAAATCCCAATGGTGTTTTAGTTGGGAATGACCTCATTGATGTGAAAACTGTCTTACTTGTTGCTATAGGATTTTGTTTTTGCAGTATATTAAGTACTTGTAACTGTTTTCAAAGTAAACATTTTTTTAAAACAAGGTCTGTGATTGAACAGTCTTTTCTGGAATCCCTTAATTTACTGAACACAGAGAGGGATAACAGCAGAAGTTTAGTTTATGAATATGACACCCTTGATAAATTTACAAATTCTTCTTCTATTCTACAAATAGCCTGAATACAAACACATGTAAATGTAGAATATTGTGATGCTACATAGATTGTTGTCTGGTTCTATAAGCAAAACTGGAGGCAAGGCAATCAGGTTTCCATACTTTTTAATGAACTATTTGTAATATCTTTGCAGCAGCTTGTGTGATGAGAAGTTGCTGCAAATATTTGACCATTTGAGGAGTCCAACACTTGCTCCCCCTGTTGGCTGCAGTGGCAGGGGAGCAGAAATGCAATGTTTTTTTCCAATAAATAGGTAAGTATAATATTTCTTCTTTTACAGGTAGCTTATTAGGCAAAAGTGACCCCACTTAAAGCTTTAAATGACTTCTGAGGATTAAAGCTGAACTCCAATCTTACCTCGAGTCTTTCATAGAACAGATTGCTCTCCCATACAGAAATAGCACTTTGTGAGCTTCTCACCTAGCCCTTTCCTCCTCATCCAGATAATCATATGTCCACTGCTTTTATTTAATGCATTTCAGTTCTTTCCATTATGGAGGCTCAGTATCAGATGTAATGGGTAGAACGAGAGTGCCAGACCAGGAGAAGTTTAGAGTCCAAAATCTCTTTGGACTCTAAACTTCTCTTGGTCTGGCGCTCTCATTCTACCTAGTACATTTGCATTTCTCAATTTGGTTCCTAGCCCCTCCCCTAGGGGGTCTCCTGATTCCTTCAGAAGAGCTCTTACCTAAGGGGTCTCCCAATTTCTGTAGATGAAAGAGCTACCTAACCTAAGCCATTAGTCTCAAGCAGTGATTCCACCAGCCCTTTTCTGAAAAATATATGAAAGATACCAGTCCAGCACCTCATTTGCTATTTTCTTCTGTATCCCATGTAGGCATTTCCCAGGGTGGTCTGCAAGCAATTACAGTCCGCCTTTGTGTTTTCTAGGTGTACTCTGAGCGAAAGTATAATAAATACCGCAGAAAATATCACTGACATAGCTATGTGATCACCATGTCAGCACTAACAAGGTGATCACATGGCTTTGTATATCAAAATTCATTCCTCTTATCACTGCTGAGCCAGTGAAAGACTGTCTAGGCACAGCGAGCACTCACTGTGATGAAACTTATCCTGTGCCTTCATACAAACAATAATATTGGTGTCTAAAACTTGTAAGTAGACAGTTATTATTTGAGAAAGTAGTACTTGCTGGAGATATGCCTATATTTTATTATTCTGGAAATGAAACAGGTACATCCTTTCTATAAAGCAAATCTGGCATTGAGGAAAATGCTTTTGACCACAATGCATTTGGTCTCAAACACTTCAATAACCACTGGTAATGAACAATTTAAAGGAAGTATACATGTGTGCCTTCTGCATTTTTGCCCTGTATGGAAATTAAACACTAACTCAAAGGGCAACCCTACATAGCAATCTTCTTCTTGTACAATTTGTAAGATGCATTAGTAATGCATTTCATTTTAAGTTAAAATATTAATTAAATAATACATATCATCAAATGATTATTACACTCTAAAAACATCTACAAACTGAACATGCAGATTTTCCTCTGTGATTTATTACTGCCAAAACAGCTTAAGAAATACAAATATTATGAAAGACATAACAGTCCGAATGTGCCTCTTACATATTAATAAAGGTATCAGACATATAGAAGAAGACAAGAACACCTTTGAAAACTGCAGTTCAATACTTCAACACATAGTTATAACAACAGTGCTCAGTAATGCATTAAAGGTTAAGAGTCAGTTGTGTTTATAATAATACATTTCCTATCACATATTCACCAATTTAAGTGCCTCTTGAATTCTTGTAATCTTCTAAATGCAGTCCTTTAGCATTTTTTACAGATTGTAAAGCATGAAAGAGAAAAAAATAACATGTTAGAAATATAGCCTATTTTAGAAAACCTGAACTCAATGCTGATAAAAAGAGACAATATATACAGTTAAGTGCTTATTAAAAAATCTATATATTTTTTTTGGATGTAAATTGTGGAACTACCCTAATCTGAATTGGCATAACCCTTTAATTCAATGCACAGTAGAACTGAAACAAGAAGAGGAAACACCAGTATTTTGAGCCAATTGAGCTTTGTTGCAAGCACATGTGCTGACAATGAGCAAGCTAACAGGAGAAAATAAATAAATTACCTAACGTCTCTGCCACTTCTCTTATGTTATCCAGTTACAGGCTGGGGGTAAGGAACTAAATGCTATAATGTTCAACTGCATGTTCATATGGCATGGCTCTGAATCATTAAGCAAATATAACTATCTGTAATAAGACCAAACTGAGCATTGCTAGTTTCAGAATTACTTCAAACAAATATGGCAATGTGTCTTCTTGACTTTAATAAATCCCTGTTACTTTTTGTGTGCAAGAAAAAAATATGGGTATTCAGCTCAAACTATCCGAAAATCTCACAGTTGTGAATTAGCAATGCCAGTGTTTGCAGACATACTGTAACTTGTAAAGAGGAGTTTACACTGCATGTAATATGTTTTTATGCTTTTATTTTGTTTTAGTAATTTATTTTAAAAAAATGCAACATATCTTTTCCCTGGTATAATAAAATACTTAGCATGAATAAATATGTTAAAAAAGAATATTCAGCAAGCAATGAAAAATAGGATTTCTAAATTTAGATTTACTCTGTTCATTGCACATGTTATAGTGTGTGCTTTGGAACTATATTTAGTACTGCTGACAGCATTGCAGTGACTCTTGAGGACATCTGCTACCAAATGAAAGAAGTTCATTCATTACCGTATTTGTCATATATGTATTTTTTCTGCTATATTTGTTGTGCATTTTAAGGTCATAAATTAGTATCAAAATAATGAACACAAAAGAAGCCCCAGGAAAAATGCTCATGGAACAGGTTATTTTTAACTATGAAGTCTAAATGAAAATTGCTAGACTTAAATTGTAATTTAAACTATTACATACTATGTATGAGTCTATTTTCCTATTTATTTCAAGAGTGTAATATTACCTAATGGGGTTCTATGTAGCAACACTAAAAAGCACACGGTACTATAGTGAAACTATAGTGAGACCCCCACATTAGCCTCTGTCTTCTGCAACTGGCACTTTGCACAGGTGGTGAGCAGTTTAGACTGCATTCTTAGGAAAGCCCCTTTTGACAGCTCACTTATATTGGTGATTTCTGTTAGACTGAATACTTGCACTTATAGGCAATTTGCCAAATCATACTCACTCTCAATCTCCTTGCATTAATGTGGTAATGTAGTGTAGCTTAAGGGCTCATGGTGTCCTAAATATGAAGAGGAGCCATAGCTTGGTTCCATTCTAAAGGTTTTAGGTTGCCTTTTTGTGCTTCACTGGACCTAAGCTTTATTTAGCTAATGGGTTAGTATGTAGAAAACTAGGCAATGCTTCTCTCCACCACATCCAACAACTAAGGGCTCTTAACAATGTGCTGGAAAAAACTGCATAAGGATAAAGTGATGCCTTTACTCCCATTCACCCCATCTTATGTTGGGAGCCATAGAAGTCACATGAGTAATGCTGCTATCCAACTCCTATTGTCCTCCTGGTACTGTTGTACAGTTTCACTCATAGATTTTGAAAATAAGCCTAAAAAGTTAAACTAGGCCTTTACTCCCTTTCACTAAAAACACATCAGCATGCAGCTCTGCATACAGATATGAAATAATCTTAGTTTCATTAATTAAATAAATTTTGCTTTTTTTTTTTTACTTCCTGGTACTCTTAGATATTAGTAATGTAATCCAGGTCTAAGAGCTACATCCTTGAAATGTTAGTACATTGCTGGGAAATCTTATGTGTGAATTGCAAAATCTCACAAGATCTCAGGGAAAGGCATTTTTTTCCCCTGATGTGTACTGTGACATTTTTTAGTCACATGTGCCAGGAAAAAAAAGGGAGATGGACTGATCTGCCATTAGTAAAATGGCCACTGTGAGAGGAATGAGGAGGAAAACAAAAATACATCCCATTGCGAGACATTTTTGTTAAACAAAAATCTTCACATTAGTATATACAGTTGAAACTCGAAAAATTAGAATATCGTGCAAAAGTTAATTTATTTCGCTAATGCAACTTAAAAGGTGAAACTAATATATGAGATAGACTCATTACATGCAAAGCAAGATAGTTCAAGCCGTGATTTGTCATAATTGTGATGATTATGGCTTACAGCTCATGAAAACCCAGATCCACAATCTCAGAAATTTTTTGGCAGTGTGGGCCAAGTCCTGCTGGAAAATGAAGTCAGCATCCCCATTGAGCTCGTCTGCGGAAGAAAGCATGAAGTGCTCCAAAATCTCCTGGTAGACGGCTAAGTTGCATTAGTGAAATAAATGAACTTTTGCACGATATTCTAATTTTTCGAGTTTCACCTGTATGTGCATTTAGCCTATTTTATTTACCTACCTCCTTTGTGTAAACATTCGAAAGGCCTTAAACTGCTCCTGGGTGTTGCAATCTTGGAAGAGATGTCGGCAGCCCTAGCAGACTTAGAGCTGTCAGTTAAGGGACACTTTATAGTATTTTGCTCCTTCAGGAATGGCTACAATGAACATTATGGGGGTTATTCTCTCAGCTGCCAAAAGCAGCTAAGTGAAAAACCAAGCTGAAGTGAATTGAGCCGAACGCCGTTCGGCTATTCACTATGGCACCGTACGGCTGATTTGAGCCGTACATCGGCTGATATCGGCTGACTTCGGTCAGCCGAACATGCTCTGCACAGGCAGGACGGGGGGAGGGGGGCAATTGCCTGTCCCCCCCTCCCTGCCATACCAGGCCACATGCCCTCAATACTGGGTGGGTGCTTTTCCAGGGTCCCCCTTGGAAAAGCACCTTGTCCCCATGCTGATTGAGAAAAGGGCAACTTCCCCACAAGCCCTGGGGCATTGGTTGTGGAGGTCTGTGAACCCCTACCCATTCACTAAAGGGTTAAATAAAATATAAATAAAGAGACCAGACATTTGAAAAATAATTTAATTGAGAAAAAAACACAACAAAAGTTTTTGACAATTCCATTATTAATAAAAAAAATCCCAGAAATTCCAACTACGTAATCCAGGGGTCAATCACGACGTCCAGTGTTGTCAATGAAGATGAGTTGTCGAAATAAGAAAAACCAACGCCCACCGAACAGACCGCACGCGACAAACTCTCGCGGCAGACTTAAAAATCTGACAATTGGGCAACTGTTTACTTTTGCCCGGAACCTGTCAGAGTCTTCCCGCAGGTCCCGGACAAAATCAAAACAAATGGGTGGAGTCAGCCGTGACGTCATGGCCGGCTCCACCCAGTTGTTGTCATTTAATGACAGCCCAGTGTCCTCAAATAACGTCAAGGATGATGGGCTATCATTAAATGATAACAACTGGCAGCTGGCTCCGCCCATTTGTTGTCATTTGAGGTGGAAATGGTCTGCTTCGGCTTTAATGTCAATTTAACAAGTTATATCTAACACACAGCGTATAAATACTTAGAATTACAATATATTACATTCCGCTACTACTCCTGAGTATGGGGATACCACACATGTGAGATTTTTTTTGCAGCCTAGCCGCATAGAGGGGTCCAAAATCCAAAGAGCACCTTGAGGATTTCAAGAAGCATAACATACGCATTTGATTTCCAGTCTATCTATCACAGTTTTGGAGGTCCTGAAGTGTCAGGACAGTAGAAAAACCCACAAAATGAGCTAATTTTGGAAAGCAGACACCCCAAGGTATTTAAAAGGAGGCATGGTGAGTTTTTTTAAGATATCATTTTTTTACACATGTTTTTAGAAAATGAAAAAATATATAATTTTTTCTATGCAAAGTTGTCAATTAAGAAGATATATCTTAACACACAGCATATACATTCTTAGAATTACACCCCAAAACACATTCTGCTACTCCTCCCAAGTAGGTGGATATGTGAGACTTTTTTGAGGCCTAGCCACATAGAGGAGTCCAAAATTCCAAGAAACACCATGAGGCTTTCAACAGGCATAAATTACACATCCAATTTTCTACAGGGAGACGAATAACGGGTAAACAAAACAGTACCTGTGGCTCCAGCAGTGCAGTTGTCCAGAGGATGGCTGGGACTGGTGTTTTGGCTGGAACATTGTCTGTGGAACATGCAGATGGGTTACTACAAGCAGCAGACAGAGGTGTGGTCAGTATGCAGGCCAGGGTGAGTTCAGGCATCAGGCAGAGACATGATCAGTATGCAGGCCAAGGTCAGTTAAGGTGGCAGGCAGAGACATGGTCAGTATCCAGGAAAAGATCAGTCCAGCCAGGCAGTAACATAGTCAATAAACAAGTAAGGGTCAGTCACTTCTGGGAAGGCAAGTTCAATTGTCACTGAAAAGTTCTTTAGTAAAAACAAATAAAAACTTTGGATAGGTGTAAAATTATCAGTATAAACCTGAACTACTGAATGGTCAGTAAATGGGGGATCACAGGCATTGCTTAAGTATAGGGTAGCAACAATGGATTTTAACGTGCCTGTAGCACACTAGTATGGGCTCTCTGGGGCCTAATTCTATGTGGCTGATGTTGGATTACTCTACTACTGGTGCTTGCAACTTTATGGGGATGCACTGCAGTTCTGTTGCTTGTCACTGCATGGGGGATGCTTGCCTGCTGCATTTCAGCTGAATGTTTGATAAATGGCACGGCACGCCTGGCTCTTTTAGCTGGGACAACTTCATCTTTTGAATCAGAGGTGGTTATTGAACCACTGCTTTCAACAGGTTCATACTCTGAATCAAAATTTGACTGTGAAGTTTCTCCATCACTCTCATCACTCATACTAAGAATTTTAAACGCCTCCTCACTAGTGTAAATTTTTTTAGGAGTGGCTGTACTTTTCCTGTAGGTGTACTTACAAAGCTGGATGACACTGGTACTTATGCTGTCTGGTGATCAGGACACTGGCTGTGGCTTCAACTATACCTACTGACACAGTACTGGTGCTACTGGCATTCAGGATACTGGTTGTGGTTCTAAAAGTAACTCCTGACACCATGCTGGTACTGCTGGTAATCAGGGTACTGGATGTGGCTGTATTGGTACCTGTTGGAAACTTTACCGGCAAATCTGGCAATGACTACACTGGTTGGGGCTGCAATGGTACCTACTGACACTGTACTTATTAAGGCTGGCACTGGTACTGTATGGCACTTATATTGTCACTGCCTGCAATCAAGCCTCTGATTGGGACTGGCACTTCTGGCAATCAAGACTCTAATCGAGGCCAGCACCGCTGACAATCAATGGCAGGCTTTAAATCAAGACTCTGATCGGGACTGGCACTGTTGCCAATCAAGACCCTGATCGGGGCTGGCACTGAAGACTCTCATTGGAATGGCAGGCTGGAAATCAAGACTCTGATCAGGACTGGCAGTGCAGGCAATTAAAACTCTGATCAGGGCTAGCACTGCTGGCAATCAAGACTCTGATCAACTGACAAGCTGGCACTCAGGACTCTGACCGGACTCGCAGGCTGGCACTTTGGCAAAATTTGTGCTGAAACAAGTGCTGAATAACACAGTATTCACTGTTACTGTCAAGAAAGTCTCCTCTCTTCCCTTAACAGTGAACAGTGTGTGACAGAAGAGAAAGCTGCATACTGCAGCACAGTTTACATTTAGTGATCTGCTGTGATTGGTCACAGCGATCATACGGAACAGAACTGATTTCACTGGCTCTGCACCAAGTTTTGTGATCTACACTGTCCAATGGAAAGCGTGTTAACAGTTGCTTGCTCATGCGCACACTAGGGGGCGCACATGAGCAAGAAAAAAAAATCCATTTAATTATGACAACCTATCCGTAGCTGTCAGCAGTCCATTCATTCCATTACAATGGGCGGATGGTAACAAGTTAATAAGCACTCCTGACTTTGGAGGTACAGAGGAACAAAGACACTCATTACCCCTGCTGAAGGGAGGAATACACCACAACTATGTCAAGACTTGTATATATACAAAGCTAATTTCGTTATGCACAATGATCTGTGGTTTATCAGGTGGTAGCATGTTGGTGCATAAAAATATGGCTGTTTTTTGAGACTGGCATTATGAGAGGGTCAGGTGAGAGAACATAAACCACTTGAGTTCACCTGCCTCACCACACTGGGTATTTCTGTGTGGGTAGGGAGCCAATAACAGATCCATTTTCTTCTTAGTTGACTGGACTCTGCGGGAATCCATAGAACCTGGGACTTAGGTAGTTTCATTCTTATTCTCTTTTTGTTTTACTGTGGTATTCCTTTAAAATCATTAAGCTTATCTCTATGCTCTCAATAATATATTAAAGAATACTTTGTCAATAGTGGTATCATATTGTAAAACCTGGTATATTTCTGTCTAGAGGGACAGTGAGTATCACAGGCATTGCTTCAATTTAGAATTGTCACAGAATTTGCTGGGAACGCATGTGCATGTTTCTATTAAAACACATGGTGGCAGCTATTATTTGTGTGTGTAAAGGGTTAACTGTGGAGTTAACCAACCCCAGTGACGATCGCTCTCAGTCTGCTTGTCTTCGATTGTTATCCCAGGAGCTGGAAAATCTCTGTACATGGTTAGACTAAAAGTGGTATTGTCACATATTGGTGGCAGCATGGTAGGATTGGAATTAAGTATAGTCACATATTGGTGGAGGTACAAGGGGATCGGACATGCCATTCGTCACAACACTGTTATAACTCAGGAGATTAATACATTTACTGTTGTAGCAAGGTGTCTGTGAAGCCTGCTGTGTTGGCAGGAAAAGTATTTGATGGAAGGTATGTCCATCCACAGTTTTTTAATCACCTGATTTAACGTGAAGAAATATATTCCTTTTCCACGTTTTGTTTAAAAACGAGTATTGACTTCCGGTTCTGGCGCCTGATGAGGTAGAGGCATCCGCGAGCTATCCATCCCGCCGATAAGCTAATCACCGCCCATATCACATCCTTCACAGGTCCAGACAGATTCGCTAGCCTCTCCCTTCATAGCCACCCGCAGTGGACCGCTTCGTATCCCGCCCACAAACCGCGAGGAGATCGCTAGACGCGGCAGCAGCAGGGGAAGAAGCAGCTCCCAATATTGCGCCGGCTGCAGACGCGATGCACACTGACACTGAAGGTGAGCTGGTATCCAATACCAACAGTTACACTATTGATTACCAAAATCTGGCTTCTAAAGTGGCTTCCCACATCAAAACTGACATTTCACAGATTGTGGCAGATGCCATTAAACTACACCTGGGTAGCATTACTACTACTTTGGAATCTCACCATATGCGTCTCTCCACAGCAGAACAACGCATTGATACCCTAGAAAGAGACCAAGCAGACACCAATGCAGGCCTTAAAACTGCATCACGCCAGCTCATAACAATGTCTGAAAAATTGGATGATCTTGAGAATAGATCACGCAGAAATAACTTGCGGGTGATTGGATTACCCGAATCAGTTAAACCAGGAGATCTCCCCCTTTTCTGCACTGAGGAAATACCGTGATCACTAGGCCTATCTAGACCCTGTGCAGTGGAAAAGGCACACAGGTTTGGGGCACCCAGAGATGGCAACAGACCCAGGCCTGTCATCGTCAGGTACTTGAATTTTGCTGATAAACACATGCTTTTCCAAAGATACCGCACCAAAAGAAATCTAGTGGCTGGGGGACATAAACTTCTCATATTTGCGGATTACTCTGCTGAATTGACCAAACACAGAAAAACGTTTCAAGATGTCTGCCAGGCCCTGGTACACCAGAGAATTAGATTTGCACTGGCGTACCCAGCCACATTACGCATCACCAGCCTGGACGGGAATGTCTCCTCTTTCACGTCCCCAGAAAAGGCACAAGCTTTTGTACAGAATATGGCGGATGTTTGCTCCAGCTCTCCTATGAAAAGCCCCCTGAGGAAGAAGAGGCTGGACACTAGTTCTTAACTGTATATGGCGATCTGATAATTATCCCATTAGGGATGCTGTTTTTCTCTCTCGTCTGGCGGGACGGATAGAGATCTTACGCCAACACTGCTCAACACACGGCTGGCAGATACTCAAATGATAGAGGCCCTGGCTTTGCCCACCATGCCAAGGGTGAAGCGGGCCCACACCAAGCCCATTACTCCCTCTCAGGAAAAAAGAGAGTCCAACGTTGGACAAGCTCTTTTTGGCATGTTGATGCTACTTAACAGTTTCTGTTCATGTTTCCGTTTAGTCTCTCCTATGTTTTTGTTTTTTGGATCAGAGCACCCCCTCGTCAATAATACAGGGGATACAACACGGGGTACCCCTAGCTACCCACAGTGATTGCAACCGCAACACGGTTTCTTACGGGACTTGTTACAACAGGAGAAGCTAGGGGCACTGGGACACCTAGCTCTTCCACACTTTTATGGTCTCTTTATTACTCTTAACGGTTGACTCCACCACACCCCATCCAATGGGACCCCCCCTGAAGATCATAAAGTGGAATGTAAAAGGACTACGTTCCCCACATAAAAGGTCTAAAATTCTACGACACCTAAAGAAACTACAAGCGATATCGCCCTTCTACAAGAAACCCATCTCTCCAGTGATGACTTCTTCCGCCTCAAGAAAATGTGGGTAGGTTCCGTCTATGGCGCGTCCTCTGCAGGTAAAAAGGCTGGAGTAATCACGCTCATCAACAAACTTCTTCCTCATGAGGTACTACAACATCAACACGACGCACAAGACGGAAGGTGGTCTTTTCTTTCTCTTCACATAGGCACCCGGCAACTGGATATTCTGAACGTTTACGGACCCAACTCAGACAATAAACCATTCTGTGACTTCCTCCTCAACAGAGCAACTTCACAACACCCCAACTCTTTGTTCATTGTGGGAGGGGACTTTAATGCAGTGCCCTCCCCCAGAAGACCGACGTCGAACCACCGAATCTCTACCCTCTAAGACGCCGCAAGATAATAATTTTGCTGCCATGCTGACAGCCAGTGGACTGGAAGATGCCTGGAGGTATTACCACCCTTTAGAAAGGGATTACACACATTATTCACATGCTCACCATTCACATGCACCAATGGTGTTATCTTTGCAGGGCCTAATTTGCTCTGCTCCCCCAGTAGTTTGGAGGTTCCCTAATTATCTATTTGCTGATATGGAATTTCATAAGGAACTTAAAGCTTGGTGGCAGGAATACTCTCTTGACAATATGCAACATGTGGATGATAATGTATTATTTTGGGAAACAGCAAAAGCTGTACTGAGGGGCAGAATCTTAGCCTACGCGGCTTCCAAAAAGAAATTGGCACGAAACCAATATAAAAAGACATGCCTCGAGGTCAGACGATCTTATCTACTTTTTAAAGATAACCCCTCTGAAGCATCCAGCTCCAGTTGGTTGCTAGCGAAACAGCAATGCGACCACTGGTTACAGCTTCTAGACAGACAAATTAGATCTACTACTGACCTGAAGTTTTTTAAATATGACAATAAGTCGGGGAAAATTAATGTCCAATCTGGTTAAGGGTCAACGTCCTTCTACCCATGTCCACCATTATCAACTTCTTTATACGGTCAATTTTTCCGAGCCCACGGGAGGAGACCCCTACCTTAAATTTGTAAACATGCCCTCTCTATCCACCGATGACCTCGAGGCACTAAATTGTGACATCACCATCCAAGAGGTCCAAAATATCATAAACAAATCGGCCAAGGCCCCTGGCCCAGATGGCTTATCCAGTGAATTCTATATGATCCTGCTAGAGGATACTCCTCAAACTTTGACACGGTTATTCAACCACATACTTCATACTTCCACTTATCCACCAACCTTATCAGACTCCTCCCAAAAAAAGGCAAAGATCCACTGCTACATAAGATAAAATGATACCACTATAGTGTGTAACAATTACACATCAACCGATATGGTTGATAACCTATAAGCATATATGTAAAAATACCACCTCTATGTGGAGCAATGAGGTGGAAAAAGAAGTTATACTCCAACCAAAATTAGATAATTAATCAGCCAGATGGCTTACTTTATTGATTAGAAAAATATAATTTATACATTTAGGACAATATGAACACAGCAGACACCGTGACAAGAACCTTATAGTAAAATTGGCAACGTTGTCAATGCATCACACTTAATAAAAACAATGAAACAACACCATACCCATGACCCTTTCTATTTAAGTATAATAACCACTGGTATAAATCACTGTAATTGATGGCAGAGACCACCTCGAGGTGAATATCCACTCCCCTCTAGAGCAGAAAACACATTCCAATATATGTTAACCCCATCCTGGGTATTGGTGAAGAATTTAGGAATGATAGATAGATAGATAGATAGATAGATAGATAGATAGATAGATAGATAGATAGATAGATAGACAGAGAAAATCTTGCTATATTCTTTGTGAGTACAGACGAATCCCACATTTGGCAGTTTAAACTTTCCTCCAGCACCCATTAGCAATGTGCTCCCCAGGAGCAGAGAACTCTTTACCTTTCACAGTGCTCAGAAGTTTGCCTCGGGATGAACGTCTCTCACAGTAGCAGTCTCTCACTAGAAGGCAGGATGACTCATACGTCAGATCTCCCAGCCAGGGAGAAAAACGGCACCTCTCACAGTTGTAGTCTCTCACTTGCAAAGCAGGATGACTGACATGTCAGGTCTCCCAGTCAGGGAGAGATACAGCAGCAGTTTCTAGAGTCCAGTGTGTAGTTTCAGAGCTCTATATCAGCATAGGCAGTCTGAAGCCATGTGGGTCATGGTATCGGGTTGCCCCAAACCTCCGTTAAAGATCCACTGCTAGCAGTGTCATAATTTCACTACTTAATCATGCAAAATTCCTTTCTAAAATCATGGCCGAGAGACTGGCCAAGATCCTGCCTACTCTTATTGGGACTAACCAGTCAGGCTTTGTTCATGGTCGTTCAGCGGGCATGAATGTCAGGAAAATTATCTTGGCAATGGAGCATGCTAGATTGTCGGGGCCTTCTTCGTGCCCCATGGCCCTTTTGTACTTGAACGCGGAGAAGGCATTCGACAATGTCAACTGGCACTGGCTCCTGAAGGTGTTGACGACAATGGGATTCTCAGGACCGTTTCTTCAATTTATTTCTACAATTTATTCAGTCCCATCCGCTCAATTATACACATCCACTATGTTATCACCCCCATTCTTGCTCCAAAAAGGCACACGTCAGAGGTGTCCATTGTCACCATTGCTTTTTAACATTGCACTAGAACCCCTGTCTAGATCTCTTGCCTCATCTGAACTATTTACTGGGATCCATATAGGAGCAGAGGAATTCAAAGTTGCCATGTTTGCGGATGATATCATCCTACTCCTCTCAGATCCTCAAACCCAAGTCCCCAAAGTTTTTGACCATATTGGTTTATTTGGCAAATTCTCAGGCCTGAAGATTAATATGCACAAAAGCGAACTAATGTATCCTTAATGGCAAATGCCCACTGGGAGACGCCCAATGGATTAAACAATTTGGGTTACAACTTTAAACTAACTATATCACATACCTAGGTATACACATTCCCACGTCGGCAACCAATTTATACTCTTTGAATGTAACACCTATACTGCAGTCTAAAGCTTGAGATCTGCAAACATGGAAATATTTACCACTGTCCCTTTTAGGCAGAGGACATCTCATTAGAATGATCAGCTTCCCCTTTTGTACCCAATGCAAATAGGTGCCTATTGTACCCGATGCAAATTTTACCGGTTTTGTTTAAACACAAGGACATCCCAAATCTTTTGAGAAACTTTTCGGTCCGCACATATACAGGAACTTCATTACAAACTACTAGGTAGATGGTATTACACACCCCAAAGAATGCATCAAATAGATAAGTCGGTATCCCCGCTATGTTGGAGAGGTTGTGGACAGGTAGCTTCGCATGCGCACATCTGGTGGAGTTGCCCCAAAATGACACAATATTGGAAAGAGGTAACGGATTAAATACATCATATACAGGGCGTAGAAATACCGATAGAACCTTGGGAGATGTTGTTCCATGGATCTGGGGGCTCCATGGGTCGTTATGCTAGATCCATTACACCACATTTGTTAAACACGGCCAAAGTTTTGATTCCAGCCAATTGGAGGTGCACAACTGCTCCCACCTTGGTTGACTGGTTGAACAAGGTAGAACAACTTTACTGTTTAGAAGAACTCACCCTCAACAGTCCAGAGCAGAAGGAGCGTCTCAAAAAAACATGGGCTTGCTGGTTAGCGTACAAGACGACCCCCACATACCTCTCCAAGAGGGCACAGTCCGGAGTATAAGAGGTACACATATCGATCCCATATCAGGGTACGCGAGAGTCTCAGTGATGGGGCATGGGGACTCAGGCAGTTGAATGGTTGAGCACACAAGGTCACAGAGCTTTGATTCTATGGCTTACGCCACATACCTTTCGCTTAAGTGAGACATGATCCTACATCTTCTTCCTCCCCCGCATACCCTATGTCTGTCTTCGTCTTCCGTCCTCCCTCACCCTTCATTCACTCCCCCTTCCAACTCCCCTAGATCACACCTAGAAGAACTTTAGTCTCTTACTTCAGGACATAACCTCAGGGTTGGAAAGACAGGTATTGCAGCTAGTCCTGCTGAGTGTAATGTGATCCCCTTATTGTCAATTGTCTTCCCTTGTACGTAGGCTTGTGTAATGTATTTTTCTTTTGTTTTCTTGTTTGAAAAATTTGTTCAATAAAAACTTATTATACAAAAAAAAATATGATTGCCCCCTCCTCATTAGATGTCTTGTTGTCTACTTTCTGTTTCCTTTATCTCCAAGAATCTGCTTCCTCACAGCTCCAGACATCATAACTGTTCTGCTTCTCTTTATGTAATTCCTAACAAAAAAGAAAAACCTAAGGTCTATATGCTCCTATTCTACATGATACAAACACCTTTTAACACAACACTGGTATTGCATATTTGGTGTTGGGATTGTTTGTTATGGATGACTAGAGCTAATGAAGCATAAAAATGCAAGCATATCATTGGTGCAGTAAATGAGAAAGCCTTCCCCTATAGCATCAACATTCACTTGCCCCTGCCCACCAACAGCTGACCCTTACCTTCGTTTAATGTTAAGCAATTTCATATGTGCCTAAAAGAAAACTAAATATTTAGAGACTGTGACAAGTGGGTGTGAGACTGTTCGTGTGTGTATTGGAGGCGGAGCAACTCCACTGATAATTAAATGTAATAGATTTAAAGTGGAATGCCACTGTTAAACCCACTGTAAAGACAGTATCACTATTTAAACCAGGTGATTAACCTGATATATCCTTATCTCACTTCATGTTCTTTTAAAATGTATGCAAACAGTAATGTTACATCTTACAAGAACATGCAGTGTCTTTCCAGATGTCCATATAAATGGTATGTGATCTCCCGATTTAAAGTAGAACTCTAGGCAAACATTTTTATTTTAGATTTTGTTATGCAAAGATAAAAATTTAAATTCTATATGTGTTTAAAAAAAAATAGAAAGTGGTATCTCACACACACAAATAGCATTTACTATAGAAAAAAGCCAAACAGGGTGTTAGAACCATAAGTAGGGTGAGCCAACTCTCCTCCGCTAGTAATGATCCAAAGTGTAAATAAACCAACAGGGTTATTCACAAAAGGGTGAAGAGTGAAAACATATTTATTTATGAAAAGCAATTGGGTGTGCTAACTTGCAAGGTTATTTACAAAAGGAAAGAGTTTGTGGAAGGCAGGATAAGTGAACAATCTAGCAGAACATAGCTGAACTGGAAAGTGAGTAATTTTTCCAAATCAGCTATTTTGACCTAGGTTGTTCACTTCTCCTGCCTTATACAAACTCTTTCCTTTTGTATATAACCCTGCAAGTTAGCACACCCAATTACTTTGCATAAATAAATATTTTTTTAGTATAAAAATTACAGAAAGGGTTACAAAGTTCCTGATTTACAAAATCCATAGATCAGCCATGGATAAACAAAGATGAGCTAATTCATGCATACATACGTATATAATACAAAGTCCAAAAGTATTACAAGAAATAAAGCATACCAGTGTAAGAGTAAGTACATGGCTGGGTCTGGAAGGAGACCACAGACAGACTGATAATAGAGACTGCATGTAGCATCTGCTCTGCTTTGGGGTGCCTTAAATTACTGATGGACAACTGAATCTTAAATAAGTGTTGTGTTTATTTACAAATAGGGATATACATACATTCTAATTACAATTAAGGGAAATGGAGAGGGGATTTGGAGGGGGTTACTAGGGATAGGAATTGAGGTTACAATCTAGCATCATCATTCTCTCTCTCTCTCACACACACACACACACACACACACACACACACACGCCATGGCCCTCTGTCCCTGGAACATGCCTCTTAAGCTGGTCTCTGCAAATCACACTCTTGATTGTAGAGTCCAGAAAGTCTTTGTCTTGTCCAAGAGGTCAACAAGGTTACCATTGTTCCTGCTGGTGAGCTAGGTTTGCACAGATGAGAATTCGATATGTACCATCGCACTCAGGACTGGAAAAATCCACAACGTACAGGGCGGGTGCAGCAGCGACAACAGATGCCGCTGCAAATCCCATGAAACTAGCAAAAAGTAACTCGCACTTCAACAGGTTTGTACAGATGATCACACAGAAAGAAGGTTCCATCATATGCCCCTGCCCCCATCCCAGCAGGTATGCTGCATTGCTAACACAGGTGTGGGCAGTAAATTCCAGCAGGGGGTCTGGCTTGATAATGACACTCAGATGGATCTTCATCCACCAGTGTCCCTTCTCCAAATGCTCTGTGTTATTTAATGGCATCATCAGAAAGTCACAGGATGATTGATATTTTAAGAGGCAGGGCACACCTTTACATCAAAGCTGTATCATAGCTGTCAATTATATGGGCTCCAACACTGCATATCAGACTTTTGACATTAAAGTGGATTGTACACAGAGTTTTCACATGCCACCCAAACACACAGAACAGTAGATGTTGATGAACCCACATCTAGTATGTGTTATGGTGTGCTGCGTTAAAATAAAGCAAGGTTCAGATCTTGTTATGTGAATGGATTTCCTCAACACAACTTATGTAAGCATGCAAAATGCTGGTGTTAACATGCATACTTTACCATACTACAGTGCTATAGCACAGTGTGAATAGGTCCTTGAAGTCCATTTGGTCCAAGTAATTTGGTGCAGGAAGGGTTGGTCTCCAAAAACAGGGATCCTAATAGAGGTAAAATTAGTTTACAATCAAGGAATTACATTTACTTAAATAGTTACTGTGTAAATTAAGGTTACAAGAGGGTTACGCAGGTTACACAGATAGTGCACAGATTACTGTTAGGGTTACAAAGACATTGTGCTTTAAAACCTACCAGTGCCAATTTGCTGGTTCTGAAACTAAAGGATCACATTGTAGGAAGTGCCACTCTAGAAAAGGGGTTCAGTAGCTAACCAGTGTGAAGAGCTGTTAAAAAGCATACAAAAATCCTCTTATATCGCTAAACAGTATTACCGTAAAATTTTAAAACTCATAGAGGTGTCCTTGTATATTTAAAATATTAACCTAAATATTAAGAAATCATATATTATATAGTTTGTTAATATTAGGTATCACATTCTAACAGGGTTATTCACAAAATGTAGAAGAGTTTGGAGACGGCAGAAGAAGTGAACAATCTAGGCCAAAATAGCTGAAAATTATCAGATTCATCTCACTTTCAGTTCAGCTATGTTGACCTAGATTGTTCACTTCTCCTGCCTTCTCCAAGCACTTTACCCTTTTCTGAATGACCTGGTAAATGTCTGCTGATGTACTGTATATTTTTTATTGCTATTTTAGGTTTCTGTCTTTTTTTTAATTAAAAAAAATATAAAACTGCAAAACAGTTCAGGGATATTCATAAGTGAAGCTATAATATATTCTTTATTGTAAAATATATTTTCAACTTAAGTAAAAGCCCAGCCATCTAAAACTTTTGTGCTCATGGTTCACGAAATAGCTAAACATTGTAAGTGCTGAAAATATGAAGTTTTACACTCCAAGGGAAGGAACTTGCGAGGTGGGGGGTTGGTGGAAATTTTTTTTTTTAAACTTCATTTATATTGAGAAACTTCTAGCCAAACAGTGGAGTTATTCCTGTTTTGTTTTTGTTTTTTCCGACCAAATACATTTCTTACATGGTCACTTAACAGAAATGTTCACTTAAGGTTTCAACTACTTTCCCAGAAGCACTTGAAAGAAATATGTTTAGCATATTTACAAGCTTAGTTATTGTACTCAGTGGACAAAACACAAATAAGTCTTGACATTTCAAAGGTAAATAAAGTAAGATGTAACATTCATCATTTTAGAGTAGTTACACAAGGCATAAAACACCAAAGTTTAATATACAGTGTAAGTTTGCAAAGTAGTCCCATGATGTTCAACTTTTTTTGCAGTCCAGATATATACAGTATATGATAAGACCTGTGGCATAGACTTGTTTGGAAAGCTATTCCACACAATGATTTTTTTTTGAAACTGTATAATAAATAAGCATAAGAAGAATTGTAATCATGAGCCTTGTCACAAAACATTTACATTGTTAAAGACAATACTAATTATGAAGTTTGGTATAGCATTTACAAGTAATACACTATAATGCTGCTTTATATTTTGACTATTGTCAAAATATATTATCACATACTGTATGTGATATGGACTGTTCATCCTTACAAGACCCTTGTAACAGTTTGTAAATACCTGTTGATTCTGCCAGTGAAGTCATTTCTTCAGCTGGATGACTATACTCTTCCTTGCTTCTGCTTCAGACAGGGCCGGATTTCCCACAAGGCCAACCAAGGCCCGGCCTCGGGGCAGCAGGGAGTAGAGAGGCAGCAGGGGTGTGGAATTCCTATCTCCCGACACCCGGGACATGCAGTTCCGGGCGCATAGTTGTTTTCTACATTTAGCCCTGCTTTGGGAAAGCAGAGCTAAATGTACAGCGGGGAAGCCGCCACTTGTTTTGTACAAGTGATCTCACCGATGTTGCGGAGATCACTTGTATGCAGCCTGCAGGTGTGCCATTCTCCATTGGGGGCGGGGAGTTGGCGGGTAGGGGGGCGCATTGAGAAACCTGGCCTTGGGGCAGCAGAGAGAGTACGTTCGGCCCTGACTGCAGCTGCATCTCTGATAGCCCTTTTAGTGAAAAACCACACCTAGCTCCACCCACAACTTGTTAGAATGAGCACACATCACCATATCTGCATGAGTTTGCACTTTCTGGGAAATGACACAGAAGCCCAGTTTAGTCACTCCCTCCGCCCCAGCACTGTTTAGCAGCATGCACAGGAAACTCAGCTTCCCAGTTGCATTTACCATTAAAAATAGTTCAAATATATTACTCTTAAGACATTTGACATGCCAACTCGCATGGTAAATACCTATCATAAGGAAAACACTAGAGACTTTAGATGGACTTTTTTGCATTACACTTGTGTAAGCTGTTGTGAAATGTCCTACTAATAATTTTAAAAAAGTAGTGAAGGTGGTGTAGTTTCTTTTAATACAGCAGAGTATGAATTGGTTTACTCCCCCCCCCCCCAAAAAAAAAAAAAACCCAAAAAACCAAAAAAAACCAGAGGAAACATTAAAGGCTATACCTACCCAGAATTGTGAGAAAAGTTTTGAAAGCTTCCTATTTAAGATTCCAAGTTGTGCCTGGTCACTTCATGTTAAATTATCTTGGTGATTACATTTGATTATTTGAATATATGTTTTCAATTAGTATTTTATGCATTTATCCAACAGATAAAATAAAACATCTTTAATGGTATATTTAACATACCAAAAGGGAGCACAAAAGAGAAGTTCATTCTAAATGTTTAGATATACTTTAAGGGTCAGGGTTTATGCCATAGTTTACCATTATTTGGTAAAATATGGCATAAACCCTGCTTTGGGTAAAGTGTCTTATGGATTGCTTTGGGTAAAGTGTCTTATGAGCTGATTTTAGGGATAAGATAAGGGTCACAATTAAGCTATTCTTGTATCATCATCCCATGCTCTTTTAAAAAAAGAAAAAAAAGTCAATAGTTAAGAGTGATCAGTGCTCTACCAAAGTTACAAACAATGCCAGTGAATGATTCTCTGTTGTAGGAATTTCCCATGGTTTACTTCCATACTATAATTGGTTAATTACTAGATTGATTCAATTTATTCAATCAACCTATTGTGCAATAATTAGTTGCTCTAGTGAAAACCTCCATTTCACAGTGTTTTTACATTTTCATGATAAGCTTTGATTTCTCTGTATGCAATTTCAGCACTTTACAAATTAATTTAAAAATAACCAACAGTTGTTAATTACCACAAAAGTCCATGTCAATAAGAAGCCAAGGTTTCTCTTTCTTTTTAATTTTTTTATTTGCCTCTATGCAAAACTATTTCAAAATATCTTAACTTCCCAGATCAGCTGTTACACGCTATTGGTTTGTACTTGAAATGTTTTACTGCACATTTTCTTCTGCATTCACAAATACAAAAGATTTGCCAAATTTCTTTTGTTGCTCCAGGGCAAAAACATTTTAATGTCACTGTGCCCTTTTAAGATAATATGGTTGTTTATCTTTTCTTCCTTACTCCCTTTCAAAATAATGGTAAACATGTATAGTAAAGTTATACATGGTATGTTTAAAGCACTTTCTTTAAAAAAACAAAAACAAATCTTGGCCTAGGCAAGAGAGGACACTGAATACTTACCTCTCTGGTGGGTGGCTATTTTGAACTCCACTATCTTCAAGCAGTCCCATTTACAGCAAAGTCTTCAGCATTCAACTGTTACAGGAGATTCAAATGTTAGCATCTCCCGCTGAACTCATTGTTTGTTCTCACAAGCCCATACTTCATTTCTGAGACCTATAAAGATGCAGGGGCCAACAGAAGGAACCATTGAATGCAGTGGCGGAATGCAGGCTTTGAATGCTTCTGGTAAGTCTTTGCCAGAAGCTGTACTGCCCAAAGAAAGCAGGGTTTGGACTATCCACTTGGCAGAGAGTTAAGTAGTTAGATTCTTTTCTTGCAGGAACCTTTGCATGTTTTTGGAAAGTGTTAGAGTTAATTGAAAGAAATCTATAGTATGTGGCTCTTTATTGTTCAGTAACTCTATGGCAATTTGCATTATGATTAGATCTTAAAGTGGAACTTAAGTCCACTGTGAAAAATTCCAAGGCACTAGACATGCCAATTCTCTTTTGCCCAATGCTCCTTGCTATGTGTACTCACTTTTGATCTGAACCTGAAGCTCATCCCTACATAGGAGGTGGTGGTGGGGGTTGTGACTACATGTTAACACATATAATTCAAAGTTAACCCTCTGCACATTGTTGTAGGCTCTTACATATTTCCAGAAAATGGTTGCATAGAAACAGGGATTCAGTCTTCATATATTGCAGTCTCTACTCTACTTTGCAAAATGCTTTTTTCCTTGCACATAGCATACTTTAAAGAGGAACTCTGGGAAAAAATGTAAAACTATCCTTACAATAGGGCTGCTCTTAAGCGGTAAGGGTTAAATGCTCAATTTCTGTCTAGAATACCTTTAAATTTAGTTTTACTTACGTTATCACTCACTTCCTCCTCTCATCAGCCAGTCCCCCAAAAGCCTCTTCTTTTTGCTGCTCCATCCATCATTCATACTTTGATGCCATCATGTACAATGCAGGATCAGTAGTTTGGGGGTGCACTCAGAACCAGAAGCCTTGGAGGAAAGAGGAGAGTGCTGGTTTGCAGGAGTAGAAAGGAGAAAGGGAAGAAAAACTTATTTTTAACAATATTCTAGACAAAAACAAGCATTTAACCCTTGCAGTTTGGTTGGCAGCCCCACTGCAAGGGTGGTTTTGAATTTCAGCATTGATGGACAAATAATGCCAATATGGGCTAAACTGATACAGTTGATTACAGGAGAGCTACAGGCAGAGACCTATGGAGCATAGTCACCACTGGAGGAGCGCACTCTTATTTGTAAGTGTTCCATAATGTACATAGTGGGTGAGATCCCCCTCACCCTGCAGAATTTATTTCCACTTTAAGCCCAAAGCATACTACCTTAATACAACAGGGTGCAAACAAATTTTTTTTAGCATAATGCTCTTTCTGCATCTCTCAGTAACTCCCAGTGATGGGATATATAAACTGAAGCTTTTCTATTACTTAAATAGGCTACAAAAAGAGAAGTTTTACAAACATTATTTTCAGAAAATGACCTAGAGTAGCTGACTCTAAAAGACATTCTACAGGTATCTGATAAATACTGTGACCCCCCAAAAAAAATTAAGTGATTTTCAAGAACTTAGACTTGAAACTTCTAACGGCAAGCTGTGAGTTTTGTGATATTGCAGACTTTCTCATTAGAGACAGGATAGTTTGCAGAATCAGAAATTCTCACCTGAGAGAAACATTGGTGAGAGAGGAAAATCTGAGTTTACGGAAATGCATTCAAATATGCAGGGCCTCTGAACTGTCAAAGTATTCAGAAAAAGATTGAGGACCCAACTAATGACAAACCACAAATAGTTTGACTATCATGTGCCGAACTAAAAAACAGAGAGTAAATTGTGCACAACAACACATACTGTACCCATGTATAGAAATAGAGTGTTATAAATAATGTGCTAGCCACAATCACACAAAATATATACAATTCAATATCAAATTATAAAAACTCCAGAGTTCATAAAAGGTCAATAACACTTCCCAAAAATGCAGTGATAACAGTGTGAACCATGAGTAAATCACAGTTAATCGACCCCCCCACCGCCAGGAGTAAACAGCTCCTGCTTCCTCCGAATTTCACCAGTCCAATCTTTAAGCAGTCCCCATGGTCAATCACCATAGAAGGAATAAACCTACAGACCATAGCACATACCGTAAAACACAAACATTTTATTGTAAAACCCAACTTATCAAACAAATCCACCACAAGACTTAATAGGAGATGAGTCCGGTTCCAATACTGAAGCTTCCTACTTCCTCATGTCTCTATGGCTCCTCTCTCCTCAACACCAGAAATCTCCACCCTACATACATTATGTCCTACATAAGCTCATCTCAGAGGCATGGAGCTTCTGATGTTCTATCCAGTAAATATGCATCCATGTTGCTAAGGCAATGCATAGCACTACCCAAAATGGATCACTGTAACGGTTAGCAATACATCTCTGCAGTTGATCACCACATTGCGACAATAGCGATAGACAGAAAAACGAATTGCAGTACATGGGGAGGCAGATCTTATCAATAAAGTCATAATAACAGCCATCAATGTTCAAACGTAATTAGATGCACTAACATTCCAAACCTAACACTCTAAAAAAACAAATGAATCATTATAACATACTGTATAAGGCCCCGTTCACACCAGGGCTATTGCGTATCAGCGCGGTTCACACAAGGATTTTAAAAGGGTGGTTTTGGGTGTCTTTAATTGTGCTTCAGCATTGAAAGCAGTATGGAAACTGCACTGATCAGTGCAGCAAAAAAAGAGTCAGGGAGCAATTTGGGTGGGAGGCAGTTCAGATTGCGCGGAGCCGTGAGGTCACATGAACGGTCACCATAGCAATGCATGGGATCGTAGATAATTGTTAGCCTATGTTGGCACAGTACAAGGTATTTCTCTTCTTTGTTATTCACAATACCTAATGCACTGCCCCTCCTAACTATTTTTTATCAACTCTTTCTTTTATAAAGGAGATGGGGGGTCTTTGCTTAGGATCTCGTAAGCATTGTGATATTATGAGAGGCGTTTAATTTCCTTCTTATACAGGTGAAACTCGAAAAATTAGAATATCGTGCAAAAGTTCATTTATTTCACTAATGCAACTTAGCCGTCTACCAGGAGATTTTGGAGCACTTCATGCTTTCTTCCGCAGACAAGCTCTATGGGGACGCTGACTTCATTTTCCAGCAGGACTTGGCACCTGCCCACACTGCCAAAAAATTTCTGAGATTGTGGATCTGGGTTTTCATCAGCTGTAAACCATAATCATCACAATTATGACAAATCACGGCTTGAACTATCTTGCTTTGCATGTAATGAGTCTATCTCATATATTAGTTTCACCTTTTAAGTTGCATTAGTAAAATAAATGAACTTTTGCACGATATTCTAATTTTTCGAGTTTCACCTGTAATCCCCCTTATCTAACACTAATTTATCTGCTGGTCTGGTGACTAATTCTTCCTTCCGCTCTAATTCCTTAACCCCCTTAGTAATGTGGTAAGATGTATGTACAGTCTTAACTTGTAACTCCTCAATGTCTTTCAAATCCACATTTCTAAAAACCTCTACAAATATATCTATGGTTACCAATGTTTGGATCAAATGTAGATTTATTGGCCAATAATGTGTGTAAAGATGTGATAAACAGAGATAAAGGATTCAAATTTATTTAAATCATCATATCATATTTCAGTGCCTTATCGAGAATCACAATCATATTTTTTGGCCTTAGATTTGAGTTGAGTTGTGAATTAAGCTACAGTGCTATTCTTTTCAGGGTACATTTAATTCAGGCACAGCTATCAGCTCATCCCACACAATTTTACCTTTTGTATTACTTGCCCCACCTACTAGATTGTAAACTCTTATGAGCAGGGCCCTAAAAATAATAATAATAATAACATCAGCCTTCCAATCAGATACTCATGACATGCTGTACAAGGAAATAACTCTAAAACAAAATGTTTAAGTAAATCTTAACTCAATCAATAGGTTAATATACTTTCAAAAGTTTTTTTTTTAATCGTTTTCAATATACAACTTTAGTTAAAAGAATACTTGTATATCCTGCCATGAAAGACCTTGTTCAGGTACTTCCTGTTATGGGGTCAAAATTGTCTCCCAATTGTGCTGCTTCATTGTCACCATAGCCTCCCAATTGTGCTGCTTTATTGTCACCATAGTCTCCCAATTGTGCTGCTTTATTGTTCCCATGTGACGTCCACCTCTGATGGACACTACAAGCAACAATGGCAACATTCATTTCTAAGTCCCCAGTTGTTAATATTATGAATGCTGTCAAGAGGGATGATTTGCAGCCGGTTTTGAAGTGTGTATGCAGAAAGACTGGTGGAGATTAGCAGCATAAAAAAGCAATTGCTTACAATACACAGGGCAAACAAAGGGGCTAATTTATATATAAAAGTTAGTGTAGGAAATTCCTATACTCATCAGCGCAATCTAGTGGCAGTAGCAGTGTGCAAATGTCATCTATCCAGCTATACACCAGATTAAATTTTTATAAATAAACCCCTAAATGTTACTCCCTCCTGTCCAAAACGTTACATACACTGGAATTAGCTGTATTCAGTGACTAATTAGAGGACCCTACAACAAAGCCAATCTCAGGACAAAAACAAACCCTAATCTCTCCCACACCACCCACTCCTACCCTTTGACAATAAAAAAAAAAAACCTGAGACACTTTTTTACTTTCACTTGTCTGACTTTACCTGACCTCTTCCAGTAATGAAGACCAGTGATCTGAAGCTGCATCCAGGCCAACCAACCAGATGTCCACCACTTGGATTCTTCAGGACCCTGTAAAAAAACTTTTAAATGGAATCTTGTTACAGCCAACAGGAAGTGTCCATGTCATCAGGGAGCAACATGAGCACTCAAAAAAAGGAGCTGCTGAGAAGAAAGAAGATTTAAGACATGGCCTTATCACATGACTACAATTTCAGACAAGAAATTGGGACTTTTTTATTTTTCTGTTTTTTATGTAATCTAGTTATTAGTTGGGGACGGGAGAGTGGTTAACCAAAAGATGAGCTTTAAATTTCTGTGGTGCTATAGGTCTATACTGTGCCACTGGGAATTAATGAAAGATTTCAGCTTCTTAATAATATATGTATAGCAAAAGTGTTTAAGGATCCCATTGCAGTGCAGGTTCTACATCCCTTACTCATTTGTAATTTATTAGTATAGTTTGGCTCTGATGAACATGTAAAATGTGCTTCTCTCTTTCATTTTGTTTTAATGTTCATTTATTTTTCATGAAGCACTACTGGACACATGCCATTGAACTGTCCTCATATTAAACGGAACAGAGCAAAATGTATATAAATATTCATTGAATTTTTACAATAACATTACCATTTTGTTTTCTGCTTGACTGTGTTTCAGTCTTCTCTCTAAAGCAGACCCAATAACTTCTAGAACAATATCTCTTGTGTTATTCCCCGTGATCGGAAACTAGTGAAATCACATAACCAGAAAAGGAAAAGGTATTCCTTCAACAAGGTATTTGATTATGTGTTATTGTCAAAATATGGGGACATAATGTTGATACTGGCTGATAAATAAAATAATTACAGTATGAAAGCTCACATATATGAGAATCATTATGATTAGTGAAATACAATAATGCATTATTTCCAAATCGTTCTTCTCTTAGTGCTATATAAAATACCAATTGGAAATTCATACATATAAAATGTGAATATTTTTTCGAAGCCTTTCAGTCATATTCATCCATAGAAAAGAAAACTGTTAATTTTGTATTATAGATATTGTTTATCACAGTTAATAAAATACTAGATTGGAGCATCGTTCGAACACGTTTAGAAACAATTGCAGATTGAAAAATCTTTTTTATTGAAGTTATCTACCGATTCAATTTTGTTTAATCAGTAACAAGTAAAGTATTTGATAAAAGAAACTGCATTGTGCATGACAAGGATCTTATGTTCTAGAACATTATCAGGGTATATTGTCAGACAGTGTACAATAGTTGATGATGCAGCATTAATCAGAAGATGATTGGATTGGCAATTTACAAAACAATAAGTTCCAGAAAATGAAAATGTGCTGTTGCTTTTAGGTTGAAAGAACTGGGGGTCAAATTTAACATTTGTTAAAGGCTTTTACCTCGTTTCCTGCATTCCCTTGAAACAGGTAATGTGTAATTTGAATAACACATATTAAAGTGGACCTTGCATTAGATATTTTCATGTTAAAGCATAATTACACTTTTGCAGCCATATTGGGTTAACACCTACTTTATATTTGCTATACGTCACCATTCAAACATAATATTATACAGTATTTCAAATTGTTACTTGCTCTTTTCTGAAAACTTCAAAACTGATGCTTTAATTTTCTTTGTAATTTCAAGGAAGGGGCCTGAGTAGGTATAACCATATCTGTACTGTACTGGCAGATCTCATTATCAGTTATAAACTAGATTTGAACACTGTCTGTCCTAACAAAGGATTGAAGATCAAGAAGCATTGTGTGTTAAAAATAGAGAAAATGCAGTTTTCAGAGTAGCTTGCAGTCTGTCCAAAGGCCTCTCCCACAAAAACAACTAAAGTATTATTTTTGGGTATGTTGTGTGAATCACAGCACATAACACGCATATAGTGGTGTTTTCTCAAATGTGACTGCAAAAGTGGAAATACACTTAAGGTGCATGTTATGTTTAACACTTTCAGAAACATCATACCTATTTCAGAGATCACACTATATCCCCTGGCAATGACTTCATCTGGTTTTCTATCTATAAGGATGGTACCATTTTTGTTCAGGCATCAGGGTCAGCATCTACTCCCTGGACTGGAGCTGTAGGCTTGGTGTCATTACTTTCAGCTGGCTTCAGGCTATCAGGTAAAAGTGATCCAGGCAGCTGTAGAGTTGCTTCACACTTTTAACCCCTTCATGACTGAGCTTGTTGCTCCAAACTTAGGAACAGCTAATAATAACCTTAGCGACTGATCCTGACAGCATGTCAGAATCAGATCTCACTAAAGGTTTCTGATTGGGCCCAGATGATCAGAAGTGATACATTTCAGGCACAGCAATGCATTGTAACAATGTATCAAACAGCTTCATAAACATCAGGCCAGTCTATGGAGCTGTCAAAATGAATAGCAGAGAGATGGTAATGGTAAACATTGAGAATCAGTGGTTACCAGCTTTACAGAGCCTCAAATAACTGGTCAGTACAGTGTATGTGGCCAGTCATTTAGGCACTTTGTGGCGGGACATACAGTGTAAGTCTCCAGTCATGAAGGGGTTAAATGCCTGTGCTATCCCCCTGATGAACCCCCTGCCATGGTTCCAGGGCTTGCCTACTCTCAGGATACACTCAGGAAGGTGTGCAGGATCAGATTAGAAAATGGATGTTCCCTAAGCTGCTATGTAAATGCTAAACAAGAAGCACTGTGTGCTCTGTGCTTCCGGCTTCACAGCTGTCAGAAGCCAGAATCAAATGCTAATTAAACAGCAGATCAAGCACAGCTCTTTGCTTTATTGGCTGCAATGGAGGACAGGGGAGACATTAGGGGTCTAACAGATTCTGTTAACTCTAAATTGATGGTCTGTAGACATGTGCATTCGAATTCATACAAACTTGCAAATCAACAAAATTCAGTTGATTCCGCGGTTCGTCTGAAACCCGTTGTTGGATACATTACCAACACATGTGCGACACCATGCAACATCATGTGCTCTGCCTCCAAGATGGCGGTGTGCAAGTTCCGGTGGCTGATATGGCTGCCGTGCATTCTGCTGTTTAAATGTGCGATTTTGGATTCAGAGGTTTATTGCCTCCAAATCCGGAACATCATAATTATTAATTTCGTCAAACGAAACGAATGAAAGTGTTTTTATTTGTTTCAGACTAAACACATTTCTATGCTGTGCACATGTCTAATGTTCTGTAATGTCTTTTAAAGCATTGCATATGGACGATTTTGGATACCAAGATTTTTGACATTTTCGCGGGTGCTTGCATTTTAAAGTCATGACATGTTTGGTATCTATATACTCATTGCAACCTCAAGTTGTATAATCTACCAACTGTGTAATTGTGTAAATATTGTGCAACATAAAAAATTGCAACTGTCACCACTTTATTCTACAGAGAGTGTGTTTTCAGAAAATATACAGGTGAAACTCGAATAATTAGAATATTGTGCAAAAGTAATTTCAGTAAGTGCTGCAAAAGGGGCCCAAACCAAGTACTGAGTACATATGCATGCTTGTACTTTTCAGAGGTCCGATATTGTTCTATGTACACTCCTTGTTTTATTGATTGCATGTAATAATCTACTTTTTTGAGGTTGTGGATTTGGGGTTCTTGGGGTTTTCATGAGCTGTAAGCCATAATCATCACAATTATGACAAATCACGGCTTGAATTATCTTGCTTTGCATGTAATGAGTCTATCTCATATATTAGTTTCACCTTTTAAGTTGCATTAGTGAAATAAATGAACTTTGCATGATATTCTAATTATTCGAGTTTCACCTGTATAACTATTTGGGGGTTTTAAGTAATTTTATAGCACACAAATGCAGATTTGACCATGTGTGTGAAAAATGTAAAAAATTGCTCTGCACACAAAGTGGTTAATAGTGCAATGTACAATCACTGTTCTTGTTATGTTAAACTTAGTGCACAGAAGTGTTTTTCAGTGTTGGGGCTGTTGTCTTTATTATTATTTATATTATTATTACTATTATTATTCAGGATTTATATAGTGCTAACATTTTGTGCAGTGCTTTACAATAGAAAGAGGACATTACAGTTATTATAGTTACAATACAAGTCAATACAAGATGGTTAGGAGGGCCCTGACCCTGAGAGCTTGCAATTTTATGTATAGAGACAGTGGCATTGTATAACAGGACTCCAGCCAAGCACCCTGGATTACAATAAAAACTGAATAGCCAGAGAGTCTCTGCCTTTTTCCTTTAAAGTCCAATTTGGTTTAGCTGTGGATATCTGACTGATGAATGGATGGACCTGTGAGGATCAGCTATATGTGCTTTAGACTGATGCATAAAATAGGGGGGGTTAAACTTTTCTGAAAAATAATACTGTTGCTGTATATTGTGACATGTTGAGAATTCATCCATGCAAATTTGTTAATGAAAGGTCCATTTTAGCATGTATGATATGGTACTGTGCTGGGAACTGTCCAGTAGGCTTAGTAATATTAATGACTATAAGTAGATACATTACATAAATGTGACACAAAACAATATAAAAATTAGCAACTATTTGCCATTTCAGATCAAACTACATTTTAAAGATTGAAATCAATTCAGTATTTCTATATTCCACTTTCATAAATGTTTTTACTCTCTTCAACATAGTCTTGACTTTTTATTTTCTTTTACATAATTCCAGTACAATATATTGGAGAATTATCAGACAAGGACTTAAAAAGCATTTGTTTTCTGTCCCTTTGGATATTTGATTTTTATTCCAGAGACAACATGTTCCTTTGCAAAGGGAACTGTCTTCCTTCTTGCCCTTGAGTTGTCATCTTGCCTGAGATGTGCTTCTGATCACTTCATTGGTGGAAATGAATTCTGTTTACTAGCTTTTTGGCCTTGATCCAGCTTTACAAATTATTTTATATCTATTCATACTGTTGCTTTTTAAAGCTACTCTGCACTACTGAATTCTATTTATGTGATTTAGTAAAGTGTATTGTAAAATGTATTTGTTTTCTCCACCTTAAGTAGAACTAACCTTATAAAAAATGATATCTGTGTATTATTATTATTGATTTTTTACATTGAACCGTTAAGGTTATGCTTTTTGTATATACATTTATACAAGGACATTTTTTTCCATCAACAGTTATAAATTTAACCCCTCAATGCTTTGTAAGTGGTTGTTAATATTTGGAATTGTATCATTTAGGCTATTGGAAGCCAGTGTAGGGACTGACAGAGGGGGGTAGCAGACACTGAGTGGTTGGTCAGGTGGATGAGTCTAGCAGCTGCATTCATGATAGGCTGAAGGGGGGATAGCCTGTGTAGAGGTAGGCCAATGAGGAGGGAGTTGCAATAGTCAAGACAAGATATAACAAGTGAGTGGATGAGTAATTTTAAGGTTTCATTGGTGAGGTAGGGGCGTATTTTGGAGATGTTACGAAGGTGAAGGCGGCAGGATTTGGATAGTGATTGGATGTGGTGAAGAAATGCAAATGTCATCTCAATCATCTGATGTCTGTTGCAACTGTGGAAGCAAATTGTTTTATTTATTTTTAGATAATAGGTTATATGATAAAGGTTGTTTCTATGCAGTGAGTTATAGAAGCTTTGGAAGCTCATAAGCTGTTGCTTCAGCTCCTGGGCTTAGCGCTGAACCCTGCCTATCACAGACCAGGTACCATACTGAATAGATGACTGAGACTCAAGTGGTAAAGGCCTGACAAATATTAAATTATATCCCTCTAATCATCAAGTGTCTTAATCAAAAACAGGTTTTATTTAAATTATATTTCAAAGCACACAATATACTACTAGAAACATTTTCATTTATTTGCAATTTGTAATAAAATTCCGTTTATTCTAATCTGCAACTAGCAAGGAGACCATGGGAAAAACTGAACTTTCTGTGAAATTGACACAGTGCAGTTGGTAGTGGGAGGCTCTTAACAAGACACTTTGGATATCTGTTTTTAAACGAAAATACCAATAGGTGTCCAGGTCAGAGATGTGTGCAGTTCCCTAGAGTGACTGGTGTATGTCCTGCTCTGCTAAGGGAAGATTTGGCAAACAATTTTTGCAAAAATAGTGAGACATACCAGTCATGGTGTGTCAGAAATCAGCTGTAGGAGCTGAGGCACAGCCCTTTAAGCAAATTTATTTTTCATTTTATGTTCAGTGCTCACAGTTTTCCAAATAAAAATGTTAATTTTACTTTTTCCTCAGAAGGTTCAGCCACCATCTTCTTTAACTAAAATGCCCTCCTTTTATGACACTATCATATAAAACCTGATTCATTTATGTTCTTGGCTGTAGGTAGAAATGTTGCCTCACATGGATTAACTATAGAGTATTTGTAAAGTACAAATTATTTTAATTATTTAGTAAGGTGTGTGCCAACAAATGGCTCTTCTACCTGCAAGGATGTTATATAGTATCTGTGAGTGTCCATGTCACATCTAGTGAATATTCATCCATAATACAGACATTGCCTGAAATCTAAATAATGTTTTTCCATATTACAGACATTGCCTTGGATCTAAAGAACATTCCTAAATAAAACAGACTTTGTCTGGATTATAAATAACATCTCTACATACTACAGTCTCTGCCTAGAATTACAGTCATAGAAAGCAATATTCTAGTTATTTATTCTTCAAAAGTTACTAAATGTGATTTTATGTTCAGCCAGTATAGTTACTCAAATGTGTCTGTATATGGTCTTATCTTCCTGTGATGTGGAAGAGGGAGGAGCAGAAATGTGAACCAATGAAGCTGTGTTACACTGCCCAGAGCTTGTAGTCTAAAGGTGGCCATACACTTTGCAACCCTCGCAAGACTTTTGTCTTGCGAGGGTTGTAAAGTAATTTAAAAAACTTACGATCTGCCCATCTTGGACATCTCAGCGGGTTTTCCAGCCTGCTTGTTCGACGGAAGACGTGCGACCGTACAGTAGAAACGGTTGCATGCCTTCCATACACTTTGCGATTATCATATGATCGTGGGATTTCCCGCGATTATTGTATGATAATCGTACAGTGTATGGGCACCTTAACACTGGAGAAGGCTGACATGTGGAAAGATAAATTATGTCATCACAGTGCTGTTGCTTGTTCATTGTCCAATAAGCAGCATGGGACTGGGTCAGAGACTGAGGTGTTTTGTTAACTGTAGTGGGAAAAAATGTGGTCACCAAACTATTTATACTGCCTGGTAGGATTGCTTGGATCACAAAACCAGATGAAATTAATTACACATCATTTGGCAGCTAAACCCTTCACATATACACATTAAAGCCTCCATGTAAATAAAATTATGCCTCTCCTTTCCAACTACAGATCTGAAAGTCAATAGTGAGAACCTATGGATGCTATAAGTGAAAGCTGGAATATTTATTCTGTTTCAACTGTCAGGGTAGTATAATGCTAGCTGATGGGCAGTTTGCTTAGCATAAATTGTTATGGTAAGGGGGAAATTGATGGAGAAACTTTCAACTTATCAGCACACATAAGCACTCTCTACAGCCAGGCGTTACTGTTATGTATTATATAACACACCAGTACTAGCGGCAGGATTGTACATGTGACATTGGTCTAAGTAAGTCAGATCACCTTGCCTCCTTTTGAATTAAAAAAAGTCTGCATAAAGGTTAAAATTGACCCAACCACTTGAGGTGTCTTTGATAGGCATATACTCTTAATTTTATCAAGCTAAAATATAATGAACTATAAATACTATCTTTACAAAATAGAAATTTGCTCCCTGGGTAATATAAGCAGATGAACCAGTTTTTCCCATCTTGTTCCACGTATAAAAATGGCCATGTCTGAACAGAGTACATGTTTTCAGGTCAGCTAGATGTCAGGGACTGACTAATAAACAACATTCATGTTTGAAGTCATGCACTTCTAATGAGAATTTATATTCAAGTATACATTCATATGTATAGGAAATTCTACTTGGAATTCAGTGCCACATCTAATGGAACAAATGAAAGATTTAATTTAAGCTTGTTATTATTCTTGTACTGTAATAGAATACATGAACATTTCTGAAAGGGTAAATGAAATAAAGTGAACAATGCCATTCCTGTTTAATAAGCTTATCAGAAGAGCTGATTTTTTTCAGAGGAATATCAAAACAAGCAATGTCTAAAAAAAGTTAATATATATACTATATATAAATTATTGTATATACTGTATATAAAATGCAGATCAGGAAAGTCATAATCCCTTATTTGTATAGTTGCTCAGGGTTCATGAAGCAAGAGGGTCAGAATAACAGCCAAACAACTAATGTTCAAATAATCTGAATGCAAATGAACTGAACTGAACTAAATGAATATAAAATGAATGCATTAATAGAAGTGGTAATGTATTTCCCTTTTTTAAATCAAAAACTCATATTTAGAGATACAATGAGGTAATCAGTCTCATGCTGCTTCTTATCTAACCATAAGGGTAGAAAGGTGAACTGGCTGTATTGCTTTACTGCAATACAGAAAAATCAGTTCATCAACCTGGCTCTGCTGTCTGACAAAGTTGTATAAATCTCAGGAGTGGGTAGAGAGAAAATTCACATCTATTAGAATCTATAGAAACATTTATGTATTTCAAATGTGTATCTAGCTATATGCCTGTAGATCAGTTTTACCGTAAACCTTTATTCAAAATAACTTGCACCAATATGTTAACAAGTGTAACACTCAAAGTGAATACCTTAATATCCCTTTTGTCAAAAGCAAAAAAATGTGTTTCTGAGAGGTGGAAGATAAGAAAAGAAAGTTATATTCTCCTTTAAATACTGTGAATGCAGTCAGTATAATATTTTACTGGTGTTTTTCTTTGAGATATTACACGTAATGTTCATTTTTCTTTATTGAAAGCTTTTTGATGTCTCCCTGTCAAAATGAGGCTTAGTAAAAGAGTATAAATACTGTGCATGTTGCCATGTTGTTACTTTACTGTGCTGGCTTTTCTCTCTGAAATATTTACTCTTTAATGTTCCACCAAGAATGAGTTAATTGGCCTATGTAGTACCACATCCCATTATGACAATTTTTGTAAAGTAAGATGGACTTCAGCTGGGCTTGTTACCTCTAAAGGTGGCCATACACTTTACAACCATCGCAAGACCTTAGTCTTGCGATGGTTGTAAAGTACTTAAAAAAACGTACGATCTGCCCATCTTGGACAGGCAGATCGTACTTGCGATCATCGCAAAGCCCGCCCCCTTGAGGGGTGGGCTTGCGATGACTGCAATGAGGGGCGGGCTTGCAAGCACGGCAAACGGGCAGTGTGCGCGTGCACACACCGGCCCGTTCGTCAGTTGTCTAACAAGCAGGCCACTCACTCGCCGAGAATCGTACGATTCCCGGCGGGTTTTCTAGCCTGCTGGTTCGACGGAAGACGTGCGACCGTACAGTAGAAACGGTCGCACGCCTTCCATACACTGTACGATTCTCGTACAATCGCGGGATTTCCCACGATTCTCGTACGAGAATCGTACAGTGTATGGGCACCTTAAGCCTTCAGTCATCTCAGCACTTCCCCCTAGAGGCCAACCTTTAGTATAACACCTGATTCTGGGACAAACATCTCTGCCATCCTGGCTAGACCCAGACATTTGTATCTGCCTTCTGCCACAATTTATATCTAACAAATCATACATTAAAACAGGGATGCACAAATCCCAGGAGCCCTTTAGCCAATGCTCCTTAAAAATGACAGCTACCTCCTAACGTTTGAAAGACTAGACTAAAACTCAATGTAGCTGGAAAAGTATCAGTACTTGTATCAAGTACGGTACTTGGTATCTGTGCATCCGTAGTATAAACCCCAACAACAGATACATTAATTTGTTGCATTTGTCACATGGGTGAGATACTCCTGGGATAGTATATCTAAAATGACAGATCTGCCATATACAATACATGCCAGGGTACCCC
>NW_017307909.1:41057-55486 GCF_000935625.1 Nanorana parkeri
CGCGCCGGCCGCCCCCCCCCCCCCCCCCACATTCAAACAATGTTTGCTGTATGTTGAATATAGCTTTCTCAAAACCTAGGAAGCCTATGTAACAAAACTACAAATGTTTAAATTCTCCACCTACCTATTAACTAGCTTCAAAACATGGGTTGATCCTCATTCCATGAGATCTCAGCAAAAGATATGAATGATGGGTGTTCTGTGTGTCAGTATAGAACTCTATCTTCAAATCCAGCAGTGAGGTGATCACTTTTAAGCCATACGATCAGCATGGCCCCCATGAAGTATTTCAGATAATACCCCATCATCTCTAACAAACTGGCATTTTATGTTCCCTCAGGTTGTCTACTGACAAACTATTTAAGGCCATAATTCCTGCCACTGCTGTGCTACACCATGAATGATTGCCAGGAGCAAACAAGCACATTTATAAACAGGCACATGTACTTCAAAAACATGCCCCTTGTTTTATACTTTATTCATATACAAGTAAATACTTGCTTCACATCTATGTAAATACTTGCTTCACATCTATATCATTCAATAGTTCAGCAGACAGTATACTCATCTGCATATGCTTGGACACTGATAATGCACATAATGCATGGATCATAATTCTGGCTTTACATCTCCTGCTTTACTAGCAAATGGAGAACGTCCAGCAATACACAGCAAATCATCCAGCCAATTAGAATACACGGAGAGAGGCATCTGATATAGAAGATATATTGTCTGTATACCTTCTGCTTCTAAATTTCATCTTTATTGACATTTTTGCAGCATAAAGAAAAATTGCTAGGTTTCGGAAACATGCAGGGTCCCTTCGTCAGGCAAAATGGCATTACTCCCATTGTGCTGTACAACATAAAATATATCCAGCATGGTAAACATGCAAAACTTGGAAAAAAACAAAAACACCACTCACTGACATCATATTTTGATCAGAATGCATGCTTCTATTACATCAATGACTTGTATTTAACATATGTATGGCTCTTTTCTCATGCTTCTAAAAGGTGCCCATACACTGCACGATTCTCGTACAAGAATCGCGGGAAATCGATCGTACAAGAATCATGCAGTGTATGGAAGGCGTGCGACCGTTTCTACTGTACGGTCGCATGTCTTCCGTCGGTTCGACAACTGCCGAACGGGCCGGTGTGCGCACGCGCACACAGCCCGTTTGCAGTCATCTTAAGCCCGCCCCTCATTGCAGTCATCGTAAGCCCGCCCCTCAGGGGGGCAGGCTTGCGATGATCGAGAGTACGATCTGCCTGTCCAAGATGGGCAGATCGTACGTTTTTTTAATCACTTTACAACCATTGCAAGACTAAGGTCTTGCGATGGTTGTACAGTGTATGGCCACCTTTAATGTTCCCTTTAGGTCCATGTTTGTACCTCATATATATTCAATCCTGATGGTGTAGGAAGTAAGGATGCACCAATACCGATACTAGTAACGGTGCCGAGTATTGGGGCGAGTACTCGTACTTGCCCAAATGCTCCGATGCCTGGCCTGATACTTAAGCTTCCGGTAAAAGGAAGCCGGGGGGTGTGTAATGATTTACACATCATTTGTGATGAGGGAGCATGGAGGCAGTGTTCCCAGCCAATCAGGAAGCTGAGCAGCGTATCATTACACGCCCCCCCGGCTTTCTGATTGGCCAGAAAGCCAGCTTTACATCTTTCTTAATGCTGTCCTCTGCAGTTGTCCATTCACCTGTATTACAAAGCAAAGGGACATACCACAGCTGAAGCAGAGGGAAAGAGGTGAGCCTTTACTGCTGCAGGACCGAGGATCATGTGAGTATTTCATCTTTGAGCCACTAGAGAAAAATGAGCAGTAAACCCTTGCAGTGCAGGGAAGCCCCACTGCAAGGGTTAACTTCTTTACATCTTTCTTAATGCTGTCCTCTGCAGTTGTACACATTGAAACTCCTTAAATGACAGATGATTGCTGACACATATATGAAGGAAATAATTCAAGATGCAGAAAGCATTTGCTGAAATAAATGCAAAAGGTGATTACTATCTCCATTCTCCAATTAGTAATCCAATTTTAATTTGTGAGTGTATGGTAAAAACAAATACCCCCTGCTCTACTTAACTATTACATCTGATGCTGATAGTATGTCATACATCACTTGTTATATTTATCTGTGCAAGTGCATACAATATAACTGAATCATGCAGTACAGCTGTTTCTCTGGGCCTTTGGTGTTGAAATGGCATCTGATAGATCCAGTTTAGTTGGTGCATGATGATAAATTTTAAAGAGGGGCAGCAATCTCTATGATGAAAAAGACATTTAAAAGCGCTGGAGATTTCAACCATGAAAATCTGATTTTCTGAAGTTTTCTTTGTCTCTATTAATGTCTTCGCTTGCTCAAACCTTTTCATCTTTTCCCATCCGAGATTATGGAGTTTGTTCTTACAACAATATAAATCAGGATTTAAAATGGCTTTACTGTGAAGCAATGGAACTGCAGTAATGTTATTAGTGCATTGTGTTGGACTCGCTTTTTTTTTTATGAGTGTGTCTTTTTCTGTTCCTTCTCTATCCTTTTTCATTTTAGATTCCGGTTTCATGCAACGTGGATCGTATATTTGTTATTAAAAAAAATATGGTACAGTATGTGTATTTAGAAATACAACTATATTTCTCTATTGCTGAGATCTAGGTTATGCGCTCTCTCATATCTTTTTGGTCTATTCCTTAAAGAGTCAGTCCACCCAAAACTGATATCTCGGTTACTCATATGTTAGATTTTGTGGTAATACTTTTGAGGAACAGGTAACCCAATGTGAAAGCTACATACGTAGCATGTAGTAAAACTATATTCAACATGTCTGCATTTGATTACTATTTCATACGGTGTGTCTCACATTCTAGAGAGCCATTTGTTTCATTTGTGCAGCCATCAAGTTTGCTTAAAGCCTTCCTCCAGAAAAAAAAAAAAACTGGCCATGCACCTATAGATTTTCTGCAGATTTTCTATGGTCAGATGTAAAATTGCAACCGATTCCTCCATCTATGCTAAACTGTGTGGATGGAGGAATCGCCCACTGGGCCAAGCTTCAGTATCTTGCTTGTCGGCCCCACTGGCTCTCAAAATACCTGAACAATCTGATTGGATGTAGGCATTATTAAGGTGTTTTGAGAGGCAGCGGGGCCGACTAGCAAGATACTGAAGCTTGCCCCAGGGGGAGGTTCCTCCAGCCACACAGTTTAGCGTAGAAGAAGGAATCTGTTGCACTTTTTACATCTGACCATAGAAAACCTGCACAAAATCTATAGGTGTATGGCCAGCTTAAGAGTTACCAGTTCATTTATGTCTTAGGGACCTGTGTAAAGTACTTTTACTCAATCTCAAGCTGGAGGGCCGCTGATGTAATCAAGTTTAATGCAGGGCTCATAGCCCTGAATTATATGTGAGGACGACAATGGACTGTCCACAAGACAAACCAGAAGGTGAAGAGGTGAGTGCTGAATTCTGGGGGAGTAAGGATCAAGTATGTAAAAAAATCTTTACATGGTTTCATATACATAAATGAGCAGTTAACCCTTGAAATATGGGGATAGCCCTACTGCTAGGGTAAGATTTTTTTTTTTTACCTGGAAATAGGTTTTAAGAGCAGCTTTCCTAAAGCACTTGCAAAGCTTTAAGCAAGATTCAAGCAGCTTTTTTGAAGCAACCCTCGGCTTCAATTTGAGGATCCTATACACGTCTCTAAGTAGGAGTACTGGCTCTGGCTGTCACTTTAAAGTGTATTTCAACTTTTGTAGCCAAATTGGGATAACACCTTTTTTTATCCGTTACATGTTCCCATTCACAAAGCATAAGTGGCAAAAAAAAAGATTCTTGCAGTTTAAATTGCTTTCTTCTTGCTTCTATTTCTTTGAAATGTTAGGAGGGGCTGTGATGTGTGAGGGGTCTGAAGTGGCTTGTTCATTGTATGAAGCTTATCAGATAAATAAATACAAACCTCAAATTTCAGTCCAAGTCTTTCCATTAGGACACACCACTGTGAAAGGCCCTGAAAAACCTGGAATCAGCCATCTAGATATTTTTTTTCAGTATGCTGTATTAAACACAATGGTCACCAGGACAAATAGAACGAACGGTGACTCTCCCCAGCAGGGACACAGGAAGCAAAAAATAAATAAAAATAATATCATCAGGGATTTTCCCCTACTATCAACATATCCAAAACTAAAAATAATTAAATATATAAAAAAATAAATACATTTGCTTTACTTACATTTTAAACCACCTGAAGTTTCCTACATCTCTCAGAAAATCTAGGGACAGAGATATACAGGTGATTTTCAGTAGTTAAATTCACTAGCGGTTAAATCGCAAAGAGTAGCAATTAATCAGATAGAACAAATTACTCCCTATAGTGTAAACAACACTGGTGGATTTTAGTATTAATTAATCAATCTCACATGACTAAAGAAGCCATAAATTTAGGTCCTCTCTTTTACATTTAATCATGACATGGACTCTGTGACTTGGGTTTTATGTGGCCACAGCAGCCTGCTTATTTACAAGTGAAAAAACAAATTTAATAACTTAAGGGGCATATTTATAAAGTAGAGAATGTGACATTCAAAAACCATTCAGACCTGTTTGTTCCAATGCATTGCATTAACAGACAATTTGTCATGCATTAAAATGCATTGTAATGTAGAACAGGCCCAAAATCAGATATATAACTTTTTTCCAACAAAGTGCTCCAAAATGCATGGTACTGTGAGTTGTGGAGCGCTGCAATGATGTAGCTGGAAGGTGCATTGGGTTAGTTTGTCGGGGTGCAATTGACAATGAATGGCACCACATTCCCACATCACTGGAAAGGTCTGAAAGGGACCTTACTGCAGGCAAGTCAATCACTGTAATTTAAAATACATCATGCACCAGGAAGATTTACCTGCAATTAATGTTTGATGAACCTCACATTTACTGCTTTATAAATATTCCCCAAACAATATGAACAGGTTTTGTCAATTTTATCAGGAGGCAGTCTTTTGGTATCCTAAGAATTCATTTATAAGTGCTATTAGGGCTGGTCATCTGATTACTGACCCTGGACGCAAACTTTCTTCATCCATCCAAAAATATCTATTTTCCTACACTTTCAGGAATAAAGGTCCAGTACTCATAGGATTAGCCCTCCCTGCCCATCTGACCTAAGGCCCGGTACTCATAGGATTAACTCTGCCTGCTCATCTGACCTAAGGCCCAGTAATCATAGGATTAACTCTCCCTGCCCATCTGACCTTTAACCAGATAAGACCTTCATACTCCTCACACTACACCCACACCTTAACCTTTCTTTGATCTTTTCCTCCACTTAGCCAAGCAGACTCCTCTGCCTATCCTTCTCTGGGCCTTGCTCAATTGCTCAAACTGTGTGTGATTGATCTACTACCATTTGCTGCTACATGCTACACGTGTAGCTTACAATAAAGAGCCTGTTTAGGAACTAATTGCTACTCTTAACAAACATCATTTGAACTACCACTCCGGTGTTGTTTGAAGTGATTGGTGAATAATAATATTAAATATAATGATTAATGGCGATGGAAATATCAGCAATAAACTCTTTACTGTAAACTCCCTAAAGATGACTAGAGGCCACCACCGCTGTACTGAAATGAATTTTATACCCTTTTTTGGGGACAGATAGAGCTTTCTTTTGGTGGTATTTATTCACCACTGGGGTTTTTATTTTTTACTATATTAAGGAAAAATTACCGATTTTTTTAAAAAAAAAACTGTTTCCCCTATATTAAATGATAAAACATTTATTATTGCCCAATTTTGTGGTAAAATATAAAAGACGGGGTCACGTCGGGTAAAAAGACACCAAACATGTCAAGCCTTAAAATTGCGTGCGCGCGCGAAACCTCAAGAAACGATAATACCCAAAATTGGCCATAGGCGACGCTTTAAAAGCTGTTACCGCTCATCAGTTTAGTGTTATCAGTGATTGATGGCCCTAAAATGATTGCTCTCACTGCGACGTTCACGGCAATATGTAACATGTGTAGCCCAATTGTTGTTTTTGCGCGCTGGGGCACGGGCGCGTATTTACGTTTATAGGTGTGTAAACGTGGGGGTGGGGGAGATAAACATTTTGGGGGTTTTTTTCACTTTTTATTTTACTTTTATTTTACTTTTATTTTATTTTACTTTTTTATGTTACTTTTATTTTTTTTATTTATATATATTTTTGTTTTGCACTTATTGTTATTGCTATTATATAGGGGGATAACAACCCCCTTATATAATAGCAAAGGCACACTGACAGGTCCTCTTTATGGAGACATTAGGGGTCTCTAGGACCCCTAATGTCACCTGTGGACCCCAAAAGAAGCTGATGAAGCAGAGATCTGCTTCATCAGCTTCTTTTCTCTGGCTATAGCAGCCAGATGACTGACAGGTGAATGCGGAAGTGATGTAATACACATCACTTCTGCATTCACAGCCCGGAGGGAGACAGCAAGGAGCTGATCTCTCTCCCTCTTCCTCCTGACGCCCTCCGAGCCGGTCCCGGGTCGCAGATGGGGCAGCGGATCCCGGGATTGCAGGTGAAGTGTCAGGGGGGGCCAAAAAACCGGCGGCGGGGGTGGGGGAAACGAGCACATATAGACGATCAGCGGGCTATGGAGCCACCGATCGTCTATATGTTTAACACCCGGTAACGGGTGTTTGCATTGGTCGGGTCTTTTCTGACCGTGCGTGCCCGCTAGGGGGCGTGCGCGAGCAGGAAAAAAATGCCGTCTGGCGACGGCAACCCACCAATGCAGCAGTGCTGTCCGTCCGTTTTTTTACAACGGGCGGACGGCAAGTGGTTAAATTGGAAGAAAAAATATATAAACACAAAGGGCATAGGGGCTTCATTTCAGTTTGCATGGCTACATTTTGGAACTATTTTCCACAAGCAGTGGTATCAGTATAGAGTATTGATTCATTAAAAAATAATTTAGATACCTTCCTCAGAGACCATAACATACAGGGGTACAGGTATTCTTAAACACTAGAGCACACAGGGACTCATATATACACAGATTAGTCTGAACCTGATAGACCAGTGTCTTTATTCAACCTCAAATACTATGGGGGAATTTATCAAGACTGGAGCAGACAAAATCTGGAGCAGCTGTGCGTGGCAAGCAATCAGCTTCTCTTTTCAGTTTGTTCAGTTGAACTTTGAAAATGAAAGAGAGAAGTTTATTGGTTGCCACGCACAGCTGCTCCAGATTTTTGTCTGCTCCAGTTTTGATCAATTCCCCCTAAGTAACTATGTAATTATGATTACCACAGTGTATGGATGTATTTTGAAGTATTTTTTTGGACCTATCAGTAAAAAAAATACAGGGGTTTCCTTTTAATAACCTCTTTCTGAAAATGCTAGTTTTCTTGTTGTTATGCCCACCAGCTTCAATCTGAGCCAACCACCCAGAGTTTGAATGCAGATCAGCAAAGTCATAGAAAGTTTACATTTTACCAGCAGGTGACACGAGAAGAGAAATCTATTGCAGGTCTCCCCGAAAAGTGTGGAGCTTTTAGGATGGGGGTTGCTATATAATATCACTATACTAAGGGGTCTCAAAGGCAGTGTTTCCAAAACAAAATTGTCAGATATGAACTATAAGTGTAAAAACTTAAGGGCTATGTAAACCCTGACAATGAACTTCTCATTAGAACTGTTAAAGCATAAGTAAACCCAATAACAAACATTTGATATATTGCAGTATACTATTGAATGTTGTGGCTGCATTAGTTTTCTTTTTTTGACTCTTTTCCCCCTTTATTTGCACCTGGTGATTCAGACAGTATTACACTTCCTGTCTGGGTGGCTCCATACTATGTAGGAGCAACAGAGCCACCCTTGAACATTAGCATTGGCAGCCTGTGGGGAGGGTAGTGTTAGATGCACTAGCAGATTAAAGGTGTCCATACACCTTACAATTATCTGCAGATTTTTTTGTGGTATGATGGAAAAAGTGCAACATATTGGCCCAGGTGGAGATTACTCCATCCACACAGTTAAGTGTAGATGGAGGAATCTGTTGCACCTTTTCCCTCTGACCACAGAAAATCTGCAGATAATTGTAAAGGTGCCCACACACCTTACAATTTATCTGCAGATTTTCTGTGGTCAGATGGAAAAAGTGCAACAGATTGGCCCAAATGGAGATTACTCCATCTACACATTTAAGTGGAGATGGAGGAATCTGTTGCACCTTTTCCATCTGACCACAGAAAATCTGCAGATAAATTGTAAGGTGTGTGGGCAGCTTAAGGTATATGGCCAGCTTTAGATGAACTTGACTAACAAACTAAAGACAAAGACAAACTCTAACACTTTTTAAGTAGGTAAAGCAAGATATTTGTTTTCCTTTTGGGATAAAGCGTTTCATTAATGGTGAGCATTGTAAGCACCCTGTCAATATTACATGGTTTGTCTTGACCCTCTATCTACCACTTTTGCTGGACAACTTGTCTTTTAAGGACATGGAAAAATAACAGACTTACTGGCTGGATCACTAGCAGGGTTATTCACAAAAGGGTGAAGAGTTTGGAGAAGACAGGAGAAGTGAACAATCTAGGACAACATAGCTGAACTGGAAAGTGAGCTGAATTGGAGAATTTTTCCAAATTAGCTGTTTTGTCCTAGATTGTTCACTTCTCCTTCCCTCTCCAAACTCTTCACCCTTTTGCGAATAGCCCTGTAGGTGAAAATAAAGGAAAATGACCTAAAAAACAGAAATGGGTAAGCTGCAATATATTAAACTTTTGCTTTTGTGTTTAGATATGCTTTATATATACCATTGAAAGCATTTTGCTATATCTGTTTCCTAAGTTCAAAATTAAAATACCTGTTGATCTTGCCAGAAATCTTGTAATCTGATAACATACTGTGCTCTGTGCCCTTGCTGACTGTTATCAGCTGCATTGTCCTCAGCAAAATCACCAAGTGAAAAAAGCCTGAAAAAAACACACAAATGAAGCCACCACATATAAGGGCTGGTAAACTGCATTTTTTGGGGGGTTTAGATACACTTTTATGGCATTCCTTATATAGGTGAGGTCTCGATTGCAAGTAGCTTTAGCTCTCTCCACACCTTAACACTGAACTCCAGGGAAAAAAACATTATCTTTGCAGTGTGTCCACCTCCTGACTGCAAGAGGTAAAGGCGTGTTTTGTCTAGGGGATGATGAACGTACCCTATTCCTCACTACTGTAGACTTCCTTCATGTTGTAAGACTGATCTGCTGAAGCTGATTCTATTCGCAGCCATACCGATCCCAGCTCTCTGACATCATCACGTACAATGCATGAATGCTGGTCCTGCCAAGAACCCAGGATGTTGGATAGCAGAGGAGAGCACTGGCACCCAGGAGAACAAGGCATAATGTAAGTATATTATCTTAGGTCCCTTTCACAAGGGCTGATCAGGAAAGGATCCATGAACAGATCCTCTCCTGATAATAACAGTGCAAAGTGGATGTCACCGCTTGTCTGTACTGTTTTTTAAACTGCAATTACCAGACCCCCATATCCCTCTATGGGGAATCGGATGTAAACAGACATGTGTCTTTTTACATCAGATTGCCCCTGATCCAGCACAATCAGGTGCTGGATCTCTGATCCGATTGTTTTTCCATACCTGGCCGGAGGCAGGGGCAACTGGGTGTATACGGACACCCGGCTATTAACACGCGACTGCCAATAGACTCAATTTGGGCATTCAATCGGGTCCACCTGAAAAACTGATAGACGGACCCGTTCAGGCCACCCATGTGAAAGGGACCTTATTCATCAGCTCCTAGGCAACACTAGAAGTTAACCCATGCAGTGCAGAAAGGGACCAACTGCAAGGGTAACATTTTCTAATTGGCAAAGTTTTAAGGACTTCTGAGATATGATTCTAGTAAAAAAAATAATAATGAAGGTGTGTGAGGTGTTGTGACATGGCATCATTTGTCACACCGATCTGTATCTCTAATCAATTTTTTTATGGTTGCTATGTGCCAAAGAAAACCCAGGCTGAAGGCAAGAGATCAGGCACCCAGATAACAGAAGCCTGGGGAGTGTCTACATATCCTTCATTGCAATTGCTGTACCATGCTGAAGTTGTTTTAAAGGTTATTTCATTTTTAAAGCCATCCATAATAATTATTGCTTACAGGTAATTCCAGGAAAGTGAACTACATTTCTATTTAAAAACTGGGAACATTTGTTCAGGTTTTTAGTTTAGGAACAATGATATATTAACCAGCCCACACAGAATGTCCTTGTTGTTCACCTTATTACAGAGCTAATTTTCCACTATTTATTTTGCACTGCTATATTATAAAGCACAATACATATAAATTCACATCAGTCCCTCTGCCCCAAACTAGCCACCACTTTATGGCCCATGCCACACTTGCAAAACCATTGGCAAGAACTTGGAGGCAGCAGGATCATTCTGGAGGACACAAGCAGACTTTGTGCATGAGACATCACTTTCTTGCTGTTGACTTAAATTATGAAGCATTATGGACAGTGAGCTAGCAATGCCTGGCTGATCTAGCTAGTGAGGTAGAGACACATACAAAGCAGGTGGGTGTTTGGCCTGCACATTTAGTGAATGTGACACTGGTGAGTTGTGACATGGGCCTAAAGTCCCTACTACACTGATTCATACACAAGTATATTTTTGGAACATGCGGGGAAACCCATACTGGATTCCTGTCAGATTCATGCTACATTTTGGCATCATTTTAGTTTCATTGATTGTCCAGAGGCTGCAGTTTACTCTGCTAAAAATTCACTAAATATACTCTGAAAGCCTAACTCTCCTCTTTTAAAACTTCATCCCGGGGGAAAGTGACATAGCTATTATAGTTGACACCTAGGACAGGTTATTTTCTAACCCCTCCCGAATGCTCCTCTATTTGTCACAATTATTTTATCAATAGTAAAAATGGGCCGAGAAAATAAAATTTGAGACAGGCAAGGCATTTTTTAGCCAAAATGTTTATATAATCATGGCCATAGTTTTTTTTTTAGCAACGTACACATTGTGCAATGGCAAACAAGGAGATGAAAAGGCATGCTGGAATAGGAAACATACGGTGCAGCATGCAGAATTAAACAGTGTAGAAAAAGTAACATACAGGGCAGTGTGCAGAATGATGTGGTGTGGAATAGGAAATGTACAGTACAGCATGCAAGATGAATCAGTGTATAATAGGAAACATACAGCACTGCATGCAGAAGGGAGTGGTCTAGAAGTGGAACTGCACAGCATGCAGAATGATGTGGTGCTGAACAGAAAATGTAAACTGCAGCATGCAGTGTCAAGTATTGTAGAATAGGGAACATACAGCCCAGCATACAGAATGACACTGTGTGAAATAGGAAATGTACAGCACAGCATGCAGAACGAAGAATTGTGGAATAGGAAATGTACAGTACAGCATACAGAATGAAGCAAAGTGGAATAGGAAACAAACAGCTAGGGCGTGCTGAACCGAACAATGTGAAATAAGAAATGTTTAGCACAATGGGCAGAATGAATCAGTGTGTAATAGAAAACATACAGTACAACATGCAGCATAAAGTAATGTCGAATAGGAAATTGATAGCGCAGCACACATTGTGACATGGTGGGGTACTGGAAATGCACAATGCATCATGCACAATGACGTGGTGCAGAATAGGAAATATACAGCGCTGTGTGTAAAAAAAGGTGATGTGAAATTGGAAACGTACAGTATAACATGCTGGTTGAAGCAGTGTAAAATAGGAGGCCTACAGCACAGCATGCAGGTAGAAGCGGAGTAGAATAGAAAACATACAGTGAAGTATGCAGGATGGCATTGTGTGGAATAGGGAGCATACAGCGCAGTGTGTAGATTGGCATGGTGTGAAATAAAAAACCTACAGTGTAGCCTGAATAATTATGTAGTTTGAAATAGATATACAGTGCAGCCTGGAGATTGTGGAAAAGGGAACGTTAAGTATAGCGTGCAGAATTAGGTGGTGTAGAATAGGGAAATGCATAACACATCCTGCAGAATGAAGCAGTATGGAATTGGAAACATACAGTGTGGTGTGCAGAATAGAGTGGTGTGGAATAGAAAATATACAGTGCAGCATGCAAATTGAAGTGGTGTGGATTGGAAACACACAGAGCATCATGCAGAATAAATAAGATTGCAAAACGAAACAGGCAGTGCAGAGTGAAGCAGTGCAGCGTGAACAATGTTACATTTACTAAGACAGGAGCAATAAAAGTTAATATATCTGTGAGAGTCTAGTTCAATATATGCAACATTTACAAACCTCAGGAAATGTTTTATTATTTTTCCTCAAAATAAAATTGTGTACTTTGTGCTACTAACCTGATTTTTTTTAAATAGCTGTCTCTTACTTCTATAAGGTACCTCCAGCAGGTGTGTTGCTTTGTTGCATCTTCTTTCTCCTTTTCCCAGCAAGCCTGTGTAGGTAGTCTACCAGGTGGCTCAGGTAGACGTTGGCAGACATAGAGGCCGGTGGGGACAGAACCTGCTACAGTGGGGTGTGGTGCCACAGCAGTAATATATATAAACTAAAAATGGCAGATGGTTTTAGGCTTCGGACCCTGGATACCCAGCAAAAGATGGAGGGCATATGCCTTGGGTGCCCAGTGCTAGCAACACTCATGCTGCCAAATGTGCTAAATGGTTAGCCAGTACCAATTTCTGAAAAGGCTTTTTTTTCTTTTTAGAAAAATCTTTGTGGGATTTGTGGCAGAATGTAAGCTATCACAGACATTGGCGAATCCACTGTGTTTCAGCGATAGTCTTCACTCCCAACAAATACATGTAATTGGCTTTGTGGCTGACTACTAGTTATTGCTGATGGTTTGATAGGGGACCAGATGAAGCATCTAATTGTAAAGAACTAGAAGGAATATAAAGGCAAGTGATATACCAATGACAGTAACCAGAATCCAATCCAAGCTGTAGTCAAAGGCTGGCAATATCAGACCAGATAAGTGCCAAAGTAAGTGATAGATCCTCCACACTAACCAGAATCCATCCAAGTTGTTACAAGGAGCAACAGGAGACTAGCATTACATAAAAAAAACACACACACACAAATTAAGTGTAAACAGATTAGCTGATCATGATATTCACAGGATAATTTTGGAAGTTCTGAGTCAGATTTAAATCCATCACTAGGCCATCCTGAACGTTTGGCTCCCTCATCCACCCTCTACCAGCCATTTCTTCTCAGATCCCCACTGCCTTAGCCCATACAGGTGGTGGAAAGCAGCAGGGTTACGAGGAGTAACATTGGGAGTAGAGGCTGCAGATGTCGGCAGCAGATTCTAATAGCTCTTATCAGCGGCTTGTCAGCCACTGATGCCAGCTATTAATTTAAAGGAGACTGTCAGGGGAAACGTTCGGATATAAGTTCATGGTCGCAAAAGTGACCATGAGCTTATAGCAGGTCGGTAAAAGCCATATGGCATACTGATGTGGGCAGCTTTGAACAGTTGTGTTCCGCCATATGCCATACGTTGGTGGCAGGGAAAAGGTTAAGGTTTTGAATCTGCCCAGTGAAAGAGTTTGTGGATTTCCTGGTCCCCACACTTCACCCTTTTGCACCGGTTTTCATGTTTCTACTAAAAATTAATTCTATAATCACTCACTGTATGCTTGTTATTTCCTGTACTGGTAACCACATTGGAATTTTGGAGTAATGTCCTTAAAATATGTACAAACGCCAAAAAATAAAAAAAAAGGTTTTGCTATATTTGGGGTTTTAACAGGATATTATCCAAATACACCAAATACTTGCAAATGTCCAGCTATCCTCTCATTGGGGCAATTATTAATGTTTTAATGTGGATAGTGTGGCAATTGGTTAGAAATCCCTGTAAGTATTTTTTTTTCTTTTTAGTGTCCTGCTGGCGAATTTTTGCTGCACTTCCTTCCCTCAGACCACACATATTGATGGTAAATATAACATTTTATAGTTGTCACCAGAATAACAGGTGAGGGGAAAATGCATTGCCCCCTCTACTCAAAACTAAAAAATAAATGCCTGGATATGCATTTAAGTGGCACTTCCTTTGTACACTCCATGAGAGTGCGCTCTGACATGTATAAAAAAGGGAAGGAATTCAGAAGCAGTCCAATGCCTCTGTATATGTAAAGAATCTCTTAAACAGCCATGACTATATCTGTATCTTTCGCCATAAATACCAGTTATGGTAACCTTAACATGGTACATTGACACATAATTATAAGACTATATGGTAGGAAGCACATGTTTGATTTGTCTTGTGAGCCACATGCCTCGGTTTTTCACCTAGCAATATTAGTGCATAGTATCCCCCTATATCTTTCTCTATCTTGCTCTCTTTATATATA
>NW_017307909.1:55587-123371 GCF_000935625.1 Nanorana parkeri
TTTATATACAGTATATTTTATAAGCAAGTGAGCAAGTGTGTGTGCCAGTGTGTGTGTACATGTGTTAGAACAAATAAAATTGAAATAAGTCATGCCGAAACTTTAAAACAGAGTCCTATCATACCATTGTCCCAAAACTGCTTTCTAAAATGATGATAAGATGCCTTCACTGCTGAAGCTGTCATATCATTTGGCAGGCCTTTCATCATTCTCCCTGCTCAATTTGTCAAATAGCTGTACTGTCGCTCTATGAAATGAGGCTGCATATTACACTGTGCTATTAGTGAAATTGATAACTATGTAAAAATAGAATAAGCGCTCACCAAAATTATATTGTACAGTTAAGATGGTGTGTTGAATTATTGAACTGTTGTCTGCTCACCAAATTAGAAAATAAGAATGTTCCAATTACTTCTTTTAAAACAAAATGCAATTTAAATGAGCAAAATAATGTTTATCATTAAAAGACTAAAACCATTTGATGCTGCTGACCTAGCTGTTTTTCTAAAGACAGCTAGCGAAGCAGAGGGCAAGCCAGGAAGACACTGATCAAACTGTTTTGTTTTTTTTAAATGTTCATAAATATGTGAGCAACATTTCCACCAGTTTAAGTAACTCTACACATTCAAATTGTGCTCATTATATCAACATACTGGATGAACTAAACTTTAAAATGCAAACCCTAAAAAATGATTTATATGATCAGAATCTGAATTGTAGTTACTGGAACACATACAATTTCAGCAATTAAATTCTTAAAGGAGAACTATGAGATGAGTGATTTCCACTCACCTCATAGTTCTAGGCCGACCTGTGGCAATGAGACTGTCACAGGTCGGCTCAGTAGATCGGGAGGTGAGGGAACACATACCAGGTTCCCTCACCTCTCGATCCTGTTACGGCTCTCTGCCGCGACAGGGGGAGGGGCTGGATTCCCCTCTCCCCGCTCCGATCTGCCAGCGCTGACTGGCGGAACGGACAGGGGAGGGGGCGGGTACAGCTGGCTCTGCCTCTAGATAGGCAGAGCCAGCTGTCACTCACGCAGCTGGTCGGATCCCGTCATCTACGTCGGGATCCGCTCCAGGTGCGGCGTCTCAGTATACCGCGAGCTGTAGCTCGCGGTATACTGAGCTTAGGGTAACGGGAGGACACTAGTTTGTGTCCTCCCGTTACCCTAAGGAGAACTATGGGGAAAAACACTGACCCCATAGTTCTGCTTTAATACTTTTTTTTTTTTTTTTTAAGAAATAGACAATTAGCTATTACTTTAAAGCAGACCTCCGGGCAAATCTTAACCCTTACAGTGGGTCTAGTTATTTTGTGCTCCCTGCAGTCCTCCAGTCTACCAATGGAATGTTCCTCAGTGTCCTCACATTCTATACACTGTATGAGTCACAGGACCTTAGTCTGCTGAAGCAAAGGGAGAGAGAGGCTAAAGGGAAGGGTCTCGGCCTAAGAGCAAGTAGAGATTGTGGTTTAGGAGGTTATAACTCTTATTTTAGCTCCCTAATCAAAACGAGCACTTAACCCTTGCAGTGTGGGGGTAGCCCCGCTGCGAGGGTTAAGATTTTATTTGCCCGGAATTCTACAATGTAAACTTTAAATTAAAAGCCATCATAAGTCTGTTGTGCATGCTGAAAAATGTCTGCACTGTTCAGCAAATTTTTTAGTAGCTCAATGAGCAACAATGTATCAGCAAATCATTTACGTTTACCTGATTGATATTTAATATTTAGTTTTTTGTTTTTTTACAAATTTAAAGTGGATGTATAGTGTGTGTATATATTGGTTGGTACCATTACAGATCATTGTAACAATAATTTAATCCTCCTGAAAAGTTAGGAAATCAAAAGCAATTGTGTTATATATACCTGCATGCAGGACCGGATTTACTCTCTCTGCTGCCCCAATGCCAGGTTCCTCAATGCACCCCCGCTTCCCGCCAAACCCCCCCAAAGGAGAATGGCAAACTGATGGCAGGGGCGGCAGGGTTGGTTTTAATTTTTTCTTTATTTTAATTTCACTTTAAGCTGGGCACACACCTTACAACCATCGCAAGACTTTTGTCTTGCAATGGTTGCAAGGTAATTAAAAAAACGTACGATCTGCCTATCTTGGACAGGCAGATCGTACTTGCGATGATCGCAAGCCCGAACGGGCAGTGTGCGCCTGCACACACTGTCCCGTCCGGCTTTTATCTTACGAACATGCTACACACCCGCCGAAAATCATACGATTCTCAGCGGGTTTTCGAACATGTTCGTAAGATAAAAGTCGTGCGACCTTACAGTAGTAGAGGTCGCACAGCTTCCACACACCTTACGATAATCGTACATTTAGAGGTGACAGGTTCTCTTTATTAAACCTGCCTCCTCCAATATAGGACTTTGAGCACATCATTGTGCTGGCTCTCCTGTGACAACTGAGATGGGAAGGCTGCGAGTTCCGGTCTCAGTGTTTACACGGAGCAGAGTGGAGAATGAAAGTTCTCCACTCTGCTCCCCGCTCTCCATCCTATTCCAACTACTTTGCTGTGGTCCCTGGTCCCCCAGGAGAGTGGGGGGACCCTGAAAACCTTGGCTTGGAGAGAGGCGGCCAGCAGGGAGAGAGGCAGCCGGAGGTGGGTTAGGACCATAAAGGGGGACAGACCTGCAGGCTTATTACAAGTGATCAAAATAAGTGGCGGCTTCTCCACTGTAAATTTAGCCCTGCTTGCCTCAAACATGGCTAAATGTAGAAATAAACTACAACAGGTGATAACTACTCCCCACCCCTGGTGCCAGTAATGGCTGTGCTGCCCCTCTAATCCCTGCCGCCCCAAGGCCATGGCCTCGGTGGCCTTGTGGAGAATCTGGCCTTGCCTGCATGTATTTGGTATTTAAAAGAGTAAAACAAAAACGTGTAATTAGTACCACACATGTTTTAAGTCATGTAATCTGTTTGATATCATCATGTACGCCACACTTAACATGGACCAGAGAAAGCAAAGACGAGAGTTGTCTGAGGAGATCAAAAATAAAAGTATAGATTAGAATGTCAAAGGTAAATACCATATCCAAATAGATTTATATTTATGTGACTACATATATTGCAAATATTATTAGGAGGTTTAAAGTCCATGGGAGTGTAGTCAACTTCCCTGTATGTGGTTGCAAGAGGAAAATTTACCGCATATTGAACAAAAGGATAATGCATATGGTAGAGAGAGATCCAGGGAAAAATTCCAAAACATATTCAACAGAGGGCTCAAAGAAGACTCCACAGTTGAAAGAAAACGATAAAAAAATCTAGACTGGAATTTGCGGGAAATAAAAATTGCAGAGTTGCAATACTTCTGTGAAAATGTCCTTTGGACAGCTAAGACAAAACTGGAGCTTTTTGCAAGTCAAATTAGTTCATGTTCACAGTCTAAAAAATGAAATTACAAAGAAAATCACACTGTGCCTTGCACACTGAAATCCCAAGGCTTTCAATGAATTCTGGAGAGAAACCTACTACCCAGTGCCAGAAAGTTCTATTTCAGATTCAGATCATGGGTCATCCAACAGAAAAATGACCCAAACCACGCAACTGAAAGCACCCAAGAATGGTGAAGAATAAAACATTGGACTATTCTATGAGTATTCTATAAAGTGACCTTCTATTAGCCCTCATCTAATCCTATTGAACATCTAGTGCCATAAAAGAAACCCATCAGCCCTTTTTCTCAGCAACACCGAAGACTAGAAGTCCTCTACTTTTTGTTGTGAATGGGGTCTTTTATGCTCACTTGCCTGTGCAAGGCCCCCGGGATTTGGGTCATCAAATAGAGGGACCATCCTGATGGTGGTAGTAGGGTTTTTTTAAACCACAATGGCCAGGCCCAGCTGCAAGCAACACCCACAGGCAGCATCTGAACCATGCTAACTATATTGGCTCCAGGGCTGATATGGACACTTTCAGAAGTGAGAACCCCGTGGACTTTTGGGTGTCCAGGCTGGACCATTGGCCAGAGCTTGCACATATGCACTGGAGCTTCTAACTTGCAGTCAGTGTGCTCTCTGAGTGGGTGTCCAGATCTGTGCACACAGACAGTGCACATAAGAAAATATACCAAAGAAGTGCAATTCAAATAAATCAAGCATAGTTTGTTAAAGTAGCTGTAAACCTAACCATTAAAACAACAACACTCCTATTAAACCACCCTATTGCATGCTTTCCCAAAGAAAACTATAAACTTCTGTGCTGATTCGCATTTCCCAGAAATATTTCACTATAGTGACCGTTAAAAAACAAGGCCTGTGAAAAAACAATTTCAGCAAGTGAGCCAGAAACAATTAGGATATCCAGTATATCCTGTGAAAAAACACATGCAGCCTGTCAACACTGTACTGCATGTGTACAGGAAAAAACTATAAAGGGTCTGCAGGATATCAGCAACATTAAGATGAAACAAAGGCTAAAAAAAGTAAAAACTCTTCCCTTACACGCTTATCTAAGACACATAGCATTTTATTACCTACATAACATTCATTAGGGTCACATCTAATGTAACAGACCTGCCAGTGCCTGCACGCCATCCACAAATCTCTCCCTAAGCTTTTTGTCAGCAGCACTCCCTTTTGCTTTCTTTATTATCGCTAAAGCACATTGTTAATATAGCTGCTGCTATGTCACTCTTATAGTGAGGGGGCTGGGTTATCTAAAATCCCCCTTATTGGTATTCCTAAGCCATCTGACCTAAGTTCAAAGACAAGAAAGTACATTATGGTTACAAAGAATTCAGTCTGGCAAATTCCTGCATTATTTAGCTGGGACTGTGAACCTCAACACACACAGTTCCTGTACATGGCAAAGGTAAACACATATAGTCAAACATAGATGTGGTCCAAGACCCATCTGAAGAGCTGAGATGTGAGGTGCTTGTGGTGAAGTATATATCCTCTATAAAACTCTATACATGCAATGCATTTTTGTTCTCATCTTAATAAAGAAAAAAAATACAAAATCACTGCAACTACATTGCAAGGGGTGGCTGCTGAATTTGTTCATAATAGCCAAATATAGAAAGAAACTGGACAGAAAAGGAATCTGTAGCTAGATCAATCATCCAGGCAGCCATTGCAGGTATGCTTTTCTTTTGTTAAAAGGTTATGTTGACTAGTGTGAATAGCCTTTGCAGTATTTTGTTTGCACCTAATGATTTAAACAGGAATGTAGCTAAATATTATATTAAAAAAGTGCAGCACTATCTCTCTTTATATACCATGAATCAGAAAATGAATTCTAATTCATGTATGTCATATCAATGTAAATGTGATCTAATTACAATTCACTTATATCCACATCAATGCAAAGTATCTTACTCAATAAAGTGCATTTAATTTATACATGCAGAAAAACGTGTGATATTTTAGCGTCCCAAAATGAGTAGTTCAACGGTGCATATACAGCTTCCATGTGAAAAGTCACGTTAACTCCAGCAGTTGCCGATCACCAATCACCCCTAGGAGTGCTGCTCTCCTTATATACAGACCTCAGAACAAGGTCAAATAATGCCAATCACTTGATGTATAAAGTCAGGCAGGAAGGACCCAGACAGCTGCAAAGCTGGAATAGCAGAGAACACCTCTTCCTCCTTGGTACCGATCCACTATATCGTGGCTGTACAGATGATTATGGCAAAGTTTCCAAAGTCTCTGTATATATATATCCCTCAGAGTTTTGGGTGCACAGAATAAAAAGAATGCTCCGTAGTACCCATCAATAATGTAAACAATTTGGGGCTTTGGAGTTATTACTGGTACATAAACTTTTGACCATCGCTGGGCTGAGGGATTTAGGATTGGGATATATACCCTTGTTTGCTGGGTGTATTGTTTATGTTCATTGTGACTAGGTTTTCATTTTTAATAAATATTTATTGTTATAATTATGCTATGTATCATCTTCTTTATCAGTATGTTAGCTGAGCTGGATCCAGGTGAAAGCCATGAGAGCAAACATGCTCTATGGGAAAAAAAACATTTCTATCCCTATCAAGAAGGGAATGCTGGTGAGACCACAATAAAGTATTTAAGTGAGGGTCATATGTAAAAGGTGAGTAAGATCACTTTATGGTGCTTTATCAGCCTTTTGCTCCAGCGGTGTCAATTTCACAGAGTGATGGTAAGGGTAATCTGAAGTTTACTTCAGTTGATTGGATGCATGGACACCGATATTAACCACTTGAAGACCAGGTGTTTACACCCCCTTCCTAGCCAGGCCATTTTTCAGTATTCAGCGCTGCGATACATTGACTGACATTTATTCTGTCAAACAACACTGTACTGAAATGAATTTTATACCTCTTTTTGGGGACAGATAGAGCTTTATTTTGGTGATATTTAATCACCACTTTTATTTTTTACTATATAGTTAAAAAAGTACCGTCAATTTTTAAAATAATTTTGTGTTATGTTAAAAAACATGTATTCTTACCCATATTTTTGGTGAAACATAAAAGTCGGGGTCACGTCGGGTAAATAGACACCAAACATGTCAAGCTTTAAAATTGTGTGCGCCTGCGAAATCGCAATAAAATAGTATACCCAAAATTGGCCCTAGGTGATGCTTTATAAGCTTTTAACTCATCAATTTAGTGCGATCAGTGAAAATGGCCCTAAAATGATTGCCCTCACTCTGACGTTTGCAGTGATATGCAGTGATATTCACACGTATGCTCGCCCCACACATGTTTGCATGTGTGTATGTAGGACTGGGAATTTTTTTTTTAATTGTTTTTTAATTTAATTCATTTTTATGTGTGACTTTAATTTTTCTGGGGAACTAATTTTTTTCTACTTTTTTTTCTTCACTTGACTTTATTACTATTACTTAGGGGGCTAAGAATCCCCCTATGTGATAGCAAAGAGGATGTGACTGGTCCTCTTTATGGAGACATCAGGGGTCTTTAAGACCCCTAATGTCACCTAGGGGCACCCAAAGAAGCTGATGAAGCAGATATCTGCTTCACCAGCGTCTCTCGGGGTTCTGTAGCTGCAGAGGGACAGCAGAATGCGGAAGTGATGTAATATACATCACTTCCGCATTCTGACAGCGGAGAGGAGCTAGGAGGGAGATTATGTACTGATCCCTCTCTGATTTCCTGTCACAAAGCTGCTGTGCTGGGCCCGGCCCGCCCCAGGCACAGCAGAGCAGAGGGTGGGGGCGGGAGGGGATACACCAATCGGCACCTCAACCACAATTGATCTATCAGCTCTATAGCCGGTGGATCGCTTGTATGTAAACAGGCATCGCTGCCTGTTTTAAAATGTTGACAGTTTCCGGCTCATGCGCCATGCGGAGCACAGGAGCGGGCGGGGCAAACAGGCCATCTTTCACGGCCTGTTACATCCAGGAAGCTCCCGGCCGGCCGTTTAATTATAACGGCCGGGAAGTGGTTAAAGAGCACTTAATGAGACTGTGTGTTATTTAAAGCAAATGTCACAGTATTAGCAGAGGAGTGTTTTTTTGCACTTTGTAATTGTTTTAAGCGCTACACAATTATTTGTGTTCCTGGTATATATATTGTGTTTGTACCATATGGGATTTTTTAATCGAATGAAGTATGTTATTTTATTTATGCATGTGTATAATAAAAACCTTTCATTAACTGATGGCAGCACGCTGTGTAGGTTCTCCTCTATTACCTCAGTTGGTACCAGACGATGTCAATCATCAATGTGATTTAAATAATAAGCTGTAATTGAGTTCCTGACAGCAAAAAAAGTGTTCCTCAAATCAAAAATCACCAACATATTCATGCAGATTTGGTGATAACTGTGCTGAAATGAGCACTGTGTATTGCTGGGCCAAAGGATGCAAAAATGGCAAGGGGTTTATATATGAATTATATGACCAACAAAGGTATAGCTAACCTTTAACAGCAACTGGTCATCTTCATAGGAAAAAGGTTAAAGTGGAATCAGCACAATTGCAGTTACTTTGAATGCTTAGTATGCTTTACCTGCAGAGTTATATTATTTGTGACTGATACTTGTGTGGAATTTAACTTTTTTCTTCTAAAGTGTGCATCAACAAAATACACAGTACATACATTTCATAGCTCATAGCAGCATATGAGCTATATAGGTACAATTGAAAAGTCCTGAATCTCTTGGGGTAGGAAACATATCAATAGGTATAGCAGGGCTTTAGGGAACATAGAAATATCCATACTGTATTAGTTCATTTCTGTAATGTACTGTACGAGAGCAAATCAAAGTATATTAAGTCTTTATTTCCCTCCCTTAAAACATTATATAAAAATCTATCTATCTGTAGGAGTCATGTCCAATATTTCAAAATAAGTATGTATGGAATGCTTTCAAATACTTGTTGCTAATGATACTCGGTACAGCTATGTTCAGTCTAGGCTAGAAAAACTATGACGGCAATACAGAAAGATCCATACTATATTAGTTTATCCCTGTAATATACTCTAAAAGGGAAAAACAAAGTATATCAAGTCCTTACTTGCTCTCTTAAAAACATTTTCCTTTAAAAATATATCTATCTGTAGGAGTCACATCCAATGTTTTAAAACAAGTATGTATGGAATGCTTTCAAATACTCATTGCTAATAGTACTCAGTACAACCATGTTCAGTGTAAGGATGACAAGACAAACAATGTTGAATGGTATAATCAATAACAGAACAAGCTACAAGCCCCTGTTGTTGGGAACATTTATTTTGACTTAATCAAATTTCCTGTTTTCTAATAAAAATATGAAGCTTTTGGAGTCAAGCCAATGCTGTACTTATAAAAGGCCTTAGACATTGTGTGCAGCTATCAATCCACAGTGTGATATTCCTCCTGCAAGACAAAACATGCATTTGGAGCACTTTCCAGTCTTTTATGCTTGAATGCTTAATTTGATTTCCCCATCTTCTTACAATTAATGAATTTCTCCTGCTACCTTTTTATGTTTCTTTTTTTAAACTAGGAAAAAAAAAGCCTTGTGCTATTTATTGATTATATTTCCAGGTACGCTTTACAATATATTTATAAGATCCATATACCAAATTGCAATTATCTCAAACTGTGTAGCAGATGCAGCAAAATATGACTTTCTTACCATTACTATGATATCATGCTGAGCTCTAGAGATGGGTCAGTAAAATTCGTGAAAATACTGTTCAACCTTGAAATCACATAGCAAGTGCCCTTGTTGCATGTATGTGCTAGTCACGTGCCAGCTTATATTTATTCTGTACACTCATGGAGAAAATAAATTAATCATGACATTGTGTTTTAAATTCGGTGTCAGGTTATTTTTGTATTTTTTCCAGTTAGCATACAAATACATGACACAAGCAGAGTAATGGCAGTATAATCTATATTCTCTCCTGCATAATTAGATTTGTTACTACTTCATTCTTCATAATCATAATTAATGTTTTATTACATGGGAGCATTGCATTATTTTTCTTTGACTTTTCATTATGTGAAACTATTTTGAAATACCTAGCTTAGTTTTCCTTTGCACTTTAATGAAAAAAAAATATTATAGTATGTTGAGCTGTTTAGATAAAGAACTTAAAGAACAAGTATTGGGAGAGTAAAATATACTTTTCCCAATCCTTAAAGCCAGCATGGGACACTGTAGCTGTCTCCTGCCACCTCTTTGTGCCGTGAGCTGCAGATCACTTAGTTCATGGCCTCCTCCCTGACGCTTCAGTCACCACTCCCCACACAACCACTTGCAGCTGGCCACTTCAGTAAGCTTTACGTTGGTGGCTATCAACCTTCTGCTAAGGGTCTGATAAGCTCATGGTCGCTAAAGCTCCCCAACTGATGAAAGCTATCAACAGAATTCCCAGGCACCCGCCACATCTGAGAGCTTCTCCTGCCCTCTTTGTTTGTCCTCTGATCCCTGCTGGTCTTCCCGCCTGTATGGGCTGAGGCAGTGGGGATCCGAGTAGAAAATGTCCATTGAAGCCGGCAGCGGGGAGAAGGAGGGAGCGCTGCCAGCTGTCAGGATGGCCGAGCGCGAGGAGAGAGGAGCAGCAGGGAGGATAGCAGAGACACTGTCATCCAGTTTTAGTGTGTGGCCAAGCGGAGGATTGGAGCATTGTTAGAATGCATCGCAGTGCTTGATTTTTTCTTTTTTTTTCTTTTCAAAAAAACATTATTAGTGTGGCAGCATATGGCAAAGTGTTGTGACGCATTGACATTGTGAAACGCTGTGTTGTGATTAAATGTATGCTTGCATCATTGTATCACAACACACACCAACACAGTGCGCAAACAATTTTTTACATAAGTTGGTTGTTTATAGTTTTGCTTCCTTCATTTTTTTTTACCATATTGCAAAAAGGCTCAATATAAAATTTACAAATATTTGTTATTTAACTCAATACAGGTTTATCTTTTAGATTTAGTAGGAAAAGTGTTTTTTGTGTGCACTGATACTGATTTTAGTGTGCTTTTATTAATTGTGTATTTTTATCAGTTTAATATTGATTTGATAAACATTTGTACAATTATCGCAGGACCTACAAAATTAGTAGCACCAACTTTTTATTCTACCGGGCCTGTGCATTCAGAAAATATATAGTTTGGGGGGTCTTTTACAAATGTTAAAAGCTGCAATTGCAAATCTAAAAAAAAGTGAAAAATGTAAAAAATTGCGTGGCCAGCTCAGGTTAAAATCGTTCGAGGGCTTGGCAGTGAAAGGGTTAAATTATAGTCAGTTGCCCATCTGCACACGCGCTAAGCGGCACGCACAACTGGAAGCAGGGAAAGGGCATCTTAAATCTAGGAAGCCACCGCCGTCCATTTAGTTACAACGGCCAGACAGAAGGTGGTTAAACTATTGACCAGGGTAAACCTCTCCTGTAAATCTGGCTGTGACAAACTGCACTGCAAGGTCTGCCAGAGCGCCAAAAGCCTCGTACACACCCTACCATTTAACCACTTGCTCTCCGGGGCATTTTCTTACTATTTGCACACACATGATAAAATATGCATTTTTGGCTAGAAAACATCTTCAAATCCCCAAGCGATGATATATGGGGGTTGATTTACTAACCTTATAAACACACCCCGAACATGTATACACCTCTGTTGTGTGTTCCCTCCCAGCATGATCTATGGGTGGAATCTAAACACCTTTGCAGTGTGTGCACACCCAGCAGGTGTGCTTTGCAAAGCCAAGCATGAATTGCAAGGTGATGTTGTGTAATTAGCTCTATGTTGTTTGGCTTGCGTTGATGAATGCAGGAATGTAAATGCATGAGCTAACCATTTTTGTCTAAACTATGAAGCAAGATTATATATGCATCATGTGCATGATTTTTCCATATATGGCATTAGTGGAAATATGCTTTTAGAGACTTTTTGGTTGATAAATACGTTTTGCTGTGTGAAAATCACACGCACCTGGTGCGTGCGTGTGTTTAGGTTAGTAAATCACCCCCATGTTCTCAAAGCAGAGAATAAAAAAATGCAAGTTGCAATTTTGTATGTTGCATGGTTTTTGTGCAAATGTTTATCAAACAAGTATTTTTAGGAAAAAATAAAGTAAATTAAAATTTAGTACACAGAAACATAAAATAATACCCAGTTTTTTGGTAAAATATGAAAGACGGTATCATGTCGAATAAATAGATACCAAACATGTCAAGCCTTGAAATTGCATGAAGCCGCAAAAAAAGTCAATACCCATGTCCCATAGGGAACACTTTAAATGCTTTTACCGCTCATTAGTTTAGTGCTAACAGTGATTGATGTCCCTGGAATAATTGCTCTCACTCAGACGTTCACGGCGATATGTCATATGTACAAGTGTAGTGCAATTGTCGTTTTCGCTCGTAGGCAAACCGACGCGTGTGTATGTGCGTGCATGTGGGGGGCGGGGGACTTTAAAAACATTTCTTTGCATTTTTTCTTTTTCTTTTATGTTACTTTAATTTTTATACACTTTTTTTTTTTTTACACTAACCCTATTGCTATCAGCAGCAGCCACGTTCTTGTTTTAACCACTTCTGCGGGCCGCAGTCTATAGGCATATTCCAGCCCGGAAGTGGTGAAAAAGTTAGGGCAGGAGTAGAGGGACATTTTAGCAGGTTGTCTATAAATATGCTGCATCAGGCTCACCCAAAGTAAAATAAAAACACACAGATGCGCAGATCCAACCAATGACTAGAGTCCTGTTAACATACAAACTTTGGTGCCCTAAGCAACACATTTAGGATCACCTCTTTTACCCAGAATGCTTCCTTGTTTTACTGGTTCTTAGCTAAAAGGGGCAGGGCCCTCCTTACCATCTTGTCTTGAATTGTATTGTGATTGTAATGTCTTCCTTATTTTGTAAAGTGCTGCACAAACTGTTGGCGCTATATACATTCTGTATAATATTAATAATAGTGTCTAAATAGGCATATATGAGATGACAGTATTTCTGATAATGGTTGGGAAAATTGGTTATCAGTAGTCATGTAGGGAAAAGCCACCTCTGCTGCATTAGAGACATAGGTCTACCATGGCCCTGGTAAACTCTACAAGCATCTGCCCACTATTTTGACAAGCAAAGTGCAAGATATCGCTCGAAGAATGTGTGTTATGGAGAGCTTTTGCACCATACTTAAGTACAGCCAGATGCAGGTGTGGTTCATACAATTTCTTTAGCTGCCCCCTAAGTAAGGGTGACAATGGGAACACATACTAATGAGAGTGACCCTTTGTAGTTTTTGACAACAATATGATTAGAGCAAAAGTTAATAAACAGACATAAAATTCCTGGATTATCGGAAGGAGAATAAAGGCCAAGTTTATAAACTACATTTTATATTATAGCTTTATGCATTGGTAAAGAAAATGTAGGGCACTTCCAAAACTAAATATACTGCAACTTGCTTCCAACTGCATTTTATTCCAAGATTTACACGAAATACAATTTCATTTATTGACCATCTATGACCAAAAATAACAGCTCCCAACTGTCCCTGATGTGGAGGGTCAGTCACTCGTTTGGAACTAAATCCACCTGTCCCTCTTTCCTGCTTAGTTGTGCCTCGTTTTAGTCTAATGTATGGACCTCTACCCAAAAAAATGTTTTAACTACTATTTAACTACCAAAAGTGCTATCATTGTACTTTTGAGTTTAGCCGTCATTTTATTTTAATATTCTTCATATTCTGCATAAATGGGGGAGCAAGGGTGTGTCCTTTGCCCTTAATAGCTTGTGCTAAAACGTGTCCCTTCTTTTAATTCCTGTAAGTTGAAAGATATGTCATTGCATCAAGGCAGGACTATAGCAATTGTACAGCATTCATTAGTGCAGGGAGAGAACAGGGCCAGTAAGAGATGGGCTTTTACATGCCAGATTTCAACAGTTTGTAATGTTTCCTTTCTCAAAGAAAAAAAGATTTTCTCTGTGATTTGCTTCAGACTGTAATTGCATCAAGGCAGGACTATGGCAATTGTATGGCATTGATTAGCACAGGGAGATAACAGGGCCAGTAAGAGATGGGCTTTTACAAGCCAGGTTTCAACAGTTTGTAATGTTTCCTTTCCACATATAAAAAAATAATTATCTGTGATTTGCTTCAGACTATAATTAGCAGTGACTGTCAACATTAACATGCTAGATCATAGGTAATGTGAAGAGAAGCGCTAGCCAAGCTGCAGCTTGTCATTTTTACACTCAGTATATCACTTCCTAAGGCATTCTGGCTATATTTGTCTACTGTCCAAACACAGGGTCAAAATATCCCTTACTGACCCTTCATGCTGAGTTTTTAGTCTCAAGCTGGAAGGCACAATCTGAGAGCATTGTATGCACCATATATTCACTGACTCCCATGCTGGCAACACAGGGATAGGGAGTGTGCAAAGTATGTCTGTGGAAAAAAGCAGATCTTTAAAGAAAGGAAAGTGATGGAGGTTCAGGACAGACACTGGGCACATGGCTCAGAGGCTGACCAGTCAATAGAAACCCATTGATCTAGGAGAATTTAGTGTCAAGTTTGAACTGCAATAAGACAATTTAGAACTGTCCATCCCTTTTCTTTTTCACCAAAGTTAATCCTAATCAGTTACTGAGTTGTTATACGAAGCAATAGAAAAACAGACAACTTTCTGACTGCATTCTTATTGCAGGATTCTAGCAATGTCCAACAATACATTTTGCTTTGAATAAGAGTGTGTGTACATAGGGAAATGTGTAATTCTTTTAGGTGCGTTTGAGATCAATTTGAGTTCCTTCACAGGTGCACTTGACCTGCCATGGACCTCTATCTGACCTTCATTTGACCTCCTTCTAAACTGCATTAAGCTCCTTCCTAATGGGATTGCAAGAATGCACCTATTTTAACACTCTAACTAAATAAATAAGCAATCAATTAAAACTCAACAAATAAATGTGGATTGAAATGGTTGCAGCTTTTATTGGTTAACCATTACAGACATCAACCATTAGGAATAATAAACAATACATTTATTGCTTAGCAATATGACTTATTTATTTAGTCATGTAACACCGTACCAAAATTAATTTGATATTTTTTAGAGCTTTCTTTTGGTTGTATTTAATCATCACTGGGATTTTTACTATATAAAGAAAAAAGAACCAACAATGAAAAAAGTTTCCCCGCATTATGTCATTAAACATTTATGATTACCCAATTTTTTCGTCAACTGTAAAAATTGGGGTCACATCAGGAAACTAGACACCAAACATGTCAAGATTTGAAATCGGAAAAAAAATCTACCATACCCAAAATTGCCCAAAGCTATGCTTTCAAAGCTTTTACCGCTAATCAATTTAGTGTTAATTGATGGCCCTACAATTATTGTTCGCACTCCGACTCATGTGTTTTATTTGCATGTGTGTGTACATGGGGGACTAAAAAATGTTTTAGTTTTTTTGAATTTTTTTATGTGACTTAAAATTTTTTTCAATGTGGCTTTAATTTTTTTAAAACGTTTTTTACCTTACACTTAACTTTGTTGCTATCACGTAGGGGACTAAGAAGCCCCCTATGTGATAACAAATATACAGTGACAGGTCCTTTTCATGGAGACATGAGGGCTCTTTTAGACCCCTCATGTCACCTAGAGACCTCACAAAGAAGATGATGAAGTAGAGATTTGATTCACCACCTTCTCTCTGGCTACAGAAGCCAGAGAAATGACAGTTGAGGTCGGAAGTGAGGTAATTCACATCACTTCCACATTCAGAAATTGGAGGGGAGATCAGTGGGAGGATGTATGCTGAACTTCCTCCAATCTCTATTCAGAGAGTCGTCGTGCCCGTCCCTACAGAGAGCCGAGCCCGGGACAGATGGCGACGACGGCAGAGAGGGAGCACACACTTGCAGACAACATACTAGTGACCAGACAGCTCTATAGCGGCCCGGATGCTTGTTTGTAAACAGTCAAATGCTGTAGGTTTCCGGCTCATGCACGCCAACCCGCATTCAAGAAGCCACCATCCCGTCATTTAATTACAACGGCTGGGGGGGAAGTGATTGAAAGTGTATCTATAGGCTAAACATGGGTCTTAGTTTTGGATTGAGTGGGAAAGAGTTAGACCCCCTGTGAGGAGAACTCCTTTCTGTTAAGGATATTTATATTGACTCACTTTTCTGTGAACAACCTTTTCACAAGACAAGAATTTAGGTTATGTCTCCAACAGTAACACAGACAAAGGCGACAATGCTTTTTAAAGTTAAGTAGGGGAGTGTTAAAATGCCTAGCAACTATTTATTTTTGTATGGTTTCCTGTCAGAGATTTTTCCCTACTTGCTGTTTGATGAAACATGGTTTAGAAGGGCAGAAAGTGATGGGAAATCTCTATAGTGGAGCCACAGGTTATAACTTTTTCTAATTCTACTTGAAACTATTGGAAATATTTAAAATAGCACTTTAAGTGTTTTGGTGACTTACTTTAGGTAAGAAGGTTTTTTTTTAGGTTCTGCAATCAAACTGCCATCTAGACTAGAAATTTCATTTTGTTCTGAATGAAAATTCGGACAAAATTTTGTGAATTTCCGAATTCCAATGAGGCTGAACGCAAACAAATCCAAATGTTATTTTAACGAAATTCATGATCATCTGAATTTCATTCAAAATGAAACTAAATCGGACATGTGATTGTTTTCTGGCCAATCAGAAAACCCCATCTGAAACTCACATGAAATTCAGAAAGATCCGAAATAACGAAAAATCCGAAAAACAAAACTAAATAAATCTTTTGCCGGCTTACATGTCTACTGACAAGCATATAACTGTGCCATCCTATATTGATCTTTGTCCTTTCACTTTTTCTTAACTTTAGCTCATTCACAACTATGCAAAATATCACTGTGTACATTAATCATGCTCTAGTCCCAAAATGTATTTAACTGCTTCCCGGCCAGTCGTTGTACATATATGGCCGGCCGGGAGCTTCCTGGATGTAACAGGCCATGTATACGAAGCCAGTTAGCCCCGCCCACTCGGGTGCGGCGCGCGGGAAACGACGGTAATTTAAAAAGAGGCAGCGTTGCCCGTTAACATACAAGTGATCTGCCGGCTATAGAGCTGGAGGATCGCTTGTATAAGCTGCTGGCCCGTGCCCCCCCACCCCCCTCTGGCCCCCCTCCCGCTGTCACGCTGGTCCTGGGCTCCGCTGTGCCCGGTGCGAGCACGGGACAAGCATAGTGCTTCTCTGACAGGGGATCAGAGGGAGGTCGGTACATGACCTCCCTCCGGTCCCCTCTCCGCTGTCAGAATGCCGACGTGGTGTATATTACATCACTTCTGCATTCTCGTGTCACTCTCCAGTTTCAGATGCTGGAGAGAAGCTGATGAAGCAGATCTCTGCTTCATCAGCTTCTTCGGGGGGGTCCTAGGTGACATTAGGGGTCTTGGAGACCCCTGATGTCTCCATAAAGAGGACCTGTCACTTTTTTGCTATCACATAAGAGGGTTTCTTAGCCCCCTATCTGATAGCAATAAAGTTAAGTGGAAAAAAATAGAAAAAAAATTAAAGTTTCCCCCAAAAAATTAAACTTACACATAAAAAAGAATTGAAAATTATTATTTTTTAAAGTTCCCACCCATACATACAGGCATGCAAACATGCGTCAGGGGCGCATGCCAGCGAAAATGACGATTGCGCCCATTACGCCGCACATGTTACATATCGCCGCGAACGTCGCAGTGAGAGCAATAATTCTAGGGCCACCAATCACTGATAACACTAAACTGATGAGCTGTAATAACTTTTAAAGTGTTGCCTATTGTCAATTTTGAGTATGGTAGTTTTTCGCGATTTCGCGGTTGCGTGCAATTTTTAAGCATAACATGTTTGGCATCTATTTACCCGATGTGACCCCGTCTTTTATATTTTACCAAAATAATTGTGTAATAATAATTGTTTCCTAACAATGTTAAACAAGAAAATTTTCAGGAATTTTCCAGAAAATAAAGTAAAAAATAAAAACCCCAGTGGTGATTAAATACCACCAAAAGAAAACTCTATCTGTCCCCAAAAAATTGTATAAAATTAATTTCAGTACAGCGTTGCATGACGGAATAAACGTCAGTCAAAGTACTGCAGCGCTGAATACTGAAAAATGGCCTGGCCAGGAAGGGGGTCTAAACACCTGGTCAGCAAGTGGTTAAATTAAATGACAGAAAGACAAAGTGGATATTGCTGTCTAGACTGGAATATTTTTTTTAATTACCTTCATGGAGCCATACAGAGTTATATCTGCTTAATGATGCACATTGCTGCAATTTTTGAAGAGCTGGTCTACTGACTGACAGGTCACATTACTGTGCTCTGCTTAAGAATTTTTCCCCCTAGTTCTTTTACTTCTACACTTATTTAGGTTTGTCTTAAACTGGCTCTATGATTTTCCCATTTCTTTACAATTCTGGTGTACCATGAATTATACTTACGCCCCTGTTGGTAGTGATTTGCTAAAGGAGTAGAACATATTCAATTTGTCAAGTGATTTTTCCATTACTTAGTGAATGAAGTGAAAAAATGTTTGCATTAACTTTACTAATAAGAAACAATAATGTACAAGACAATTAAAGTTAGCACACAATCTTTTCATTCATTAAGCTAGGGAGCATCAGCATTGGCTCAGTAAATGAGTTGTAGTTGCGAGGACTTTAATCAAATAGTAATATAGTAACACTAATTCTGTTTGTAAACTTTTCATTGAGCATGACAAAAAAATCTGATTTTTGGAGGGGATAGAGAAGGAGAGATAACCAAAGAGAAAGAGGAGTGTGGAGGACCATGGGATGGGGAAGGGGTAGTGAGCAAAGAATAAGTAGAGATAGTAAACATGGTAATTGGCAGTGTCAGGTGGGGAACGGTAGGGATAGTGGAAAAGGGTTCTGGGGTGCTGTGAAGCATATGTGGGACAAAAATGGACCAGGATAGTTAGGCCAGGATAGTGAGGATAATTGGCAGTTGAGGTAGTTTACCTGGGGTGGCTAGGAGGGAGTTCAGGATGGATTATTATAGTAGGAAGGAGGGGTGTGGGGAAGTTTGGTGCATAAATTGGGGGTCAAGGGTGAAAGGTAATGAGGAAGTGGAGAGTATGAGGATTGGGCATGTATTTGTGCAGGTTTGTGGTCTTGTGAAGGTGTTTCTTGTTGTCATCCAGTGTTGTGCTGGTCAGGTGTCTGTGGAATCTGTGAACATGCTCTACTCTTTCACAAAATCCTGCCTATTATGAGCATCAAGCAAATATGTATACTAAAACTCTAATAAATATTGAATACAAAGGATAAAATCAAACACTGGAATAAATAGGTGGGCCATATTCTTCATCCTAGATTCCCTACACTTGTCTCACACACACCTTTGGCTAACATCATCATTCTCAGCTATATCTAGACAACACTGATTTTATCTAAACTTCCATCAAGTTGGTCAAGGACAGTGGGAGGGTTTTTTATGTTTGGAAAATAGTTGGGGCCATCAGCAATTTCAGGATGTGAGAAGAGCTCTGATGTCACACTCTGCTAAGCTATGATGACAGTACCTGGATGTATTTTGCTTTAGGAGTACAGATTCAGAGTTAGAAGTGAACGTGAAGGCCAAATGTAAATGGTTTGTTTGCAGTGGAGTGGGGAAGAATTCGAACTGTGCTTCTACTGCTATTGTGGACTTCTTTGGCAGTTTCCCATCACTTACTGTTCTTCTGACAATGGTTTTAACAAGCAGGACATAGGTCAAACATATAGCAGGAAAAATCTGACATGGTTTCTGGCCTTTTCCTACTTAGCTTACAATGTTTCTTGTTTTCTGTGTTACAACATTGTCAAATAAGCGGGGAGTAAGTGAGGAAGTAAGAAAGTGAAATCTCTGTAATGAAGCCCCAGAGAGCAGTAAAAAATGGACAGGGTTTCTAAGCCTTCTATACTCTATGTCAAAAAAGCTGGATGTACATTTTACGTATGATTTGCTTCGAATCTTTGTGATACTAAGATTAAGAATGATAAGATTTGCACAGAACTAGCAAAAGGACAATTTGCTTTAGTTTTAGGGTTACAAGATAGAGCTGAAGACAAAGTTTATGTGGCAACAAAGTGCAGAGATAGGAAATGTTGGTGTTTAGCAAAGGTAACAGAAGTTAGACTTTAGGCTAAAAGTAGAGAGTATTTCAGTCCTATAGAACTTTCAGGCAAGTCTAGTTCATGTATTGGAATATTTTATTCAGCCCCTGCAAAAAAAAAGACTAAAAAGAATAAACCCAAAGAGTGGGTTTGTCATGAACAAGTGTAAATTAAGTAAAATGATTTACCTCAACACTGGATGCAGAGGCAGGCATGGCTCCAGCAAGCAGGATCCAGTAGAAGCTGATCTTCAAACACATCATTAATATACTGTACCTATATTCTCCTTCAGGCTTCTTTGCTGTTGGCTGATGCTCTCCTCCTGCTGATTTTGTGCATTGAATCAAGAAAATGATTTTGTGAGGATCTGTTGTGCATCAATATCAGCTTAACTTACAAATTGTTTAAAAAAAGAGAATTATGCACTTATCAGGAGGGCAACCAGGGTCCTCAGGAGCATGCGTCAGCACCACATCGACAAGAGGCTGCTCTTCTACCCAGAGGCCACAATGAGACAGAGATGACTCTGGGTGGACTAGGTAAAAATTACATTTAAAGTAGTGAATGTACCCTTAATATGTTTACATTTATTGTCTTTTTTTGGTTTGTGTTCTATGGAATGCAACAATTCAGCTCACCTGGTTCATGGCTTCAATTAAGCACCCTAGGCTGCAGCCGGACATTGGTACAGTAATCCTTGCAAAGTACCTGGATAGTTGTAGAGTGCTGGCCGCAGACTGAGAGGGAGCAAGAGCTGTGCCAGCTGCCTGCTCTAACAAGCCACAACACAAAATCTGGATGCCAGGGGGGAGAGGAGGCCAGTGCCAACTTCTGCACACACACTATATGTATTACATGTAAGCATTTCATGTTATAAATTGACCTAACTCACAAACCTCTGGCCAAGCAATTCTGAAGTGACTTTATGTATTAGTCTTGTGTCACAATCAAAAAATGCTGTTTTCTCTCTCTCACTCTGGTTCTCTCTCACTCTCTGTCTCTTGATATAATTAATATAAGCTTTATTGGCAGAGCCAAATACATTTTAGCACTGCCAAAGCAATTAAATAATTATTATGGGTTGGATTGGGGAAGGTGTAAGCAATAATTTCCCTTTAACAAAGCCCTTTAATTGAAACAAGACACACAGACCAAACTGTCCCCCGTTGTAGTTCAGTGTCAATCACATTGTCCAGTGATATAATCAACGTGAAAAATGATGGCCTGCCACCCACTAATCTTTACACCGATCTTTGCATCAAAGCACTCGCACTGCTAAATTACATACTTTGTGGGGAAAGTACATGATGCTGGGCATCTTAGGTAATGTAACATCACTGACCATATATGGTCCCATAAACAATCAATTAAGTTCACATTTGGATAATTTTAATATTAATGCACCAAATCACTGGTTAAAAGCAAAAGCTTAGCCACCTGACATATAAAAATAGTGTGCAATAGTCTGCCAATAAGAGGGAAGTCAGCAGTGCATTTGTCAAAAACAGTACCATTTAGAAGCATTAGAAATAATTTCCAAACAATTTGTACTTGTAATGTATTTACAAAGGTTTGGTGTGTACTATCTCAGCACAGGCGACAAGTGGCAATTTTTTCATTCATGCATGGCAGGTTTTTGCCACTAATATAGTAAATCAGATCTAATTCTCTTTCTCGGAAAGTTAAACTAAACTGGGCAGTAAAGTGGTAGGCAGGGAATGCCTAGCTAGGGACTGTATTAACTAGCATCAAACAGCAGGGAGGACAGGGGAACAAACAAAATACAAAAAAGCAAGACAAATAGCCTCTTGTGGTAGCACATAAGTTGTGTTAGCTAAAGGAGACAGGAAGGTCACATGCCTGACACCTAACAGGAAAAAGGGTATGTTTCCGGCTGCCTAGGCTTATTTATGCCATCCCATGTCAATTTTAACCACTTGAAGACCAGGTGTTTACACCCCCTACCTGGCCAGGCCATTTTTCAGTATTCAGCGCTGCGGTAATTTGACTGACATATATTCCATCATGCAACGCTGTACTGAAATTAATTTGATACCATTTGTTGGGGACAGATAGAGCTTTCTTTTGTTGGTATTTAATCACCACTGAGAGTTTTATTTTTACTATATTAAGGAACAATTACTGCAAAGTTTGAGAACATTTTTTTTTTACATTATGTTATAATACAATTAATATTACCCAGTTTTTGGTAACATATAAAAGACGGGATCACGTCGGGTAAATAGACACCAAACATGTCAAGCTTTAAAATTGTGCACCCCCGCGAAATCGCAAAAAACTACCATACCTACAATTGACAATAGGCAACACTTTAAAAGCTTTTACCACTCATCAGTTTAGTGTTATCAGTGTTTAATGGCCCTAGAATTATTGATCTCACTGCGACGTTCACGGCGATATGTAACATGTGTGGCGTAATGGGCGCAATCATCGTTTTCGCACGTATGCACACTGACACATGTTTGCATACATGTACTGTATGTATGGGTGGGGACTTTTGTTTTTTTATTCTTTTTCATGTGTAACTTTTTTTCCACTTAGCTTTATTGTTATCACATAGGGGGCTAAAAAAAACCCTATGGGATAGCAAAGAGGATGTGTCAGGTCCTCTTTATGGAGACATCAGGGGTCTCCAATATCCCTAATGTCACCCAGGGACCCCCAAAGAAGCTGATGAAGCAGAAATCTGCTTCATCAGCTTCTCAAGCTGGAGAGTGACAGGGCTCGCACCGGGCACAGAGGAGTTTGGAACCAGCAGGAGGGGTGGGGGGGCACGCAGAACGGCACTTTATACAAGCGATCCACTGGCTCTATAGCCGGTGGATCACTTGTATGTAAACAGGCATCACTGCATGTTTTTAAATGTTGGCAGTTTCCCACTCGAGCATGCCGTGCACGAGTGGTCGTGGCTGATGGGATATTTAAATACGCCCACTCAGATCCTGAAAGCCGCCGGCCAAGAGGAGGTTAAACTCAACATTTTTTTTATTTTGGGTAGACGCTGAAGATTACAGTACATTTACATCCATTCAAAAAAACACACTTGAATTTGAATCCCAGTTCTATCCCCAAAAAGCCTCTTTAAATAAAATGGCTCCTACTTATCCTCTCACAAAACTAGTTTTAAAGTGTTATGCTTTTACTCCAGAAATATGATTTTAAACCTTTTGACTACATCAGGGTAGTTGAATAATACAATAGTTCTTGCCTGAAAAATGTGCAATAAACTAAGCTGCATTTAATATTTTATTTGTTGTGCTATGTTGGAAAACTTGCCATGTGCTAGAAAATAAATGTTTACACTATGATAACAGTCAAAAGTCAATATTAGCTCACATCTGTAATGCCTTGTTGTTGAGTTGCCGACTTTGTCATTTTTCGATTAAAGCAAGCACAAGCTATATTTATTTTAGTTAGGAAAAGCGCAATAGGAACTCAAACCTGCTGATGGCTTTTGGTGATGCAGTGCTCACCATCTCTTTCTTTCACTGTACGATTACTATTTAGCAATTATGTTTCAACATAAATAGGCTCACAGTTTCAATGATTATAAATAGTACAGCCATACCTCATTGATTCCTTGCTAGACAAGCATTAGAAGTAATGCCTTCATCAGAGTAACTATAACAGCAGTTAAAGGTCTGTATTCAGTCCAAATCTGCTAATGAATAGTAGCAACTGAGCACATTGAGCAAATGACCTTCACACACACTGAAGGGTACTAGAAATGATACGGTGATACTGCAACATTTGTGTGCACTATGTTCAAAGCAGAACATCAAGTAAAATAGCTACAAAAACAATGTATTGCTATAAATACTTTTTTAACACAAATTTTACAGAGAGTTTGCTGAATGAATCTGATCTACTTGTTATTTATTGTTGAAATGTTAAGATAGATTATAGCTTAAAGCAAAACCCCCAGCATTTAAAAAACAATCTGAGGTGTATATATTTAGGTATGTTTGCCATTAATGTAGTATTTACACATTTATTCAGTATCGATCCAAGTATGTCCTGCTCCTGAAGATCATCAGCGGGGACCAGGGAGTGGAGCGGCCAGAATCTGGCTAGTGAGAAACAGTAGATACCACAAGTTAATCCTAGGCTGATAGAGCTGTTTGGGACTCCCTGGACACATATCTCCCTCTTAGATAGAAATGGAATCATGAGGATCAAAATACATATGTAAGATCAGTTAAACTTCAATGTGAAGTAGCTCATATATGACTTTGTGACTGGTAAATGTGTTGGCTGCATTCTGTTTGCTTTAAATGAACTCGCTTTTTGCTGTTATTCTTAGTTGAATTTGCTTTCCTGGAGTTGATTCAATCTAAGGCAAATTGTAGGAAAACTGAATGTATTTAAAAGGTTCTTATGTTTCTGACTAATGCATGCATGTGAAGAGGACACATTGTGTAAAAGGGAGTGGCTACTATGGAATAGGATACATGGAAGTGCTATCCATACTTTTCTTAGTACTGTGTATGTATCTAGGTAAAGTGGATGTTTACCCCCTTTGACTAAAAATCACATTAGACTACAGCTCTGCATGCTGATATGAAATCATCTTACATTCATTAGCTAAACAAACATTTTTATTTTACTTACAAACTTTTGTTTTCTACTTCCTGGTCCACTTTGGCACAAATTATGTAATTGTGCCCAATCATTGCTTCCTGGAAAGGCTACATCAGCAGTGAATTGCAGTGAAATCTCATCTGTAATCTCATGAGATCTCAGGGAAAGGCATTTTCCTTCCATGAGATGATGTGCATGGTCACATGGCCTAAGCACATGTGCCAAAGTTCCAGGGAGTGAAGAGAGATCTAGTAGCCTGCCCTTAGTTAAAATGGCTACTGTCAGAAGACTGGGGAGAAAAAGAAAAATAAGGTATGCAAATAATACAAAAGTCTGCAATTATCTTGAAGTATGTGGTTATAGAATGCCATTACTAAACATTTCTAAAGGTGCCTTTGTTGTTATTTTGAAGACATGAGTAAAGTTCCTCTGTAAATTGATTTACTTTGTGTCACTTTTTCATTTGCACTAGTTATATTATCATGTTTATTCACACTGCCTGAGGTGAGGGGTACAGGGTTTATAATACTAGTGAACAACATTATAGTGACCTATATACAGTATGTATCAATTATTTTATTTCTAATAAAGAAATGTTATAAAGGCGTTACTCTAGTAGTGGTGTCAGAATAAAATTTTCTCTCTGGACATATATTCTCTTGCTATACAGTGCTGTAACAGGAGAGCGGTGACTCCCATACACTGAATTCACACTTTGCCTGCACCTTCCTTAACCTTGCCCATTTATCAAACCCCTTTATTCTGTGAAGCAATGAATGGGGAAGGAGGAGAGGGGGCAGAAAACAACACTGTGGCTTCTGTATATAAGAGCCACAGTTCTCATAGCCACTCTTGCTAAACTTCCAGCCTCAATAAATGTGTATATAGTACAGTCATGACAAATATAGCTAAAGTGGCATACACCTCTTACGACTTAACGTATATTTAAGTTTAAGACTTTAAAAAATAATTTGCAAGGAGTTCTGCGTCAATCTACATATAAGCCCAAACACTAAAATCTATTATAAGTTTTAACAGGTTATTTTGAATATTTTTAATATGCAGATTTCATTAATAAAATACCTGGTGATCCTGCCTGGGGGACAACACTCTATCCCTGTGTACCAATTGTACATTCCCGTTGTCACAAAGTCTCATGATGGAGACAACAAGACAACATGATGGAAGCAACATTTTTAACATATATTATGCAGGAAGGGTTCACTGTTGACACTATCAGGTAACCATGCCTAAGAGATTGCATGCAGCCATTATTTGGAGTGCATTTAGTCAGAAATTATTTATATATGATGATGGATCATATATAAATCAGCATTATACGATTAAAGACAATATGGTGATTAAAAGTTAATGCAATATAATCCTCAAGATACATATATTCATAATTGTGTTCAGCTTGAAGGGGTTTATCATAATAACCAAATGTTTTTCAGGAAGCAAAACTTTTGAAAATATTTGTTGTCCGGTGTTATATGTGGTTAGCAATAGATCACTATCACTGTTGTGTATTCTTGGTCCAGCAACAGCGATCTATTCCAAACTGCATGCAATCATATAACATATGATTACATGTGAACTGTAGCTTACAGATGCGGTTGCTGTCACCTGGCCATTAACTTGAATGGGTACAGCAGCCACATCTAGATGGGACATCTGGGGTTCCTGCTGCAGGGCTAAAAGTACTATCAGGCACCACAGGCACACATTAATTTCCATTATTAGTAGAAATATTCTAGAAAGCAATAATGCCTCTCACACAATGCCATTAAAAATATGAAGGGCAATCCTAGATTCACTTACAGGAGGCTATAATTGCTGTTCTCAGTTTTGCTAAGAACCGAGTAGTTATGAGCTCTGGGAAATCCTCTAATCAGAAACAAAGAGGAGTCCAGATTATTAGGTTGGTGTCAACAGTGAGAGAAAGATTCACTTTCTCATTTAGAAACTCCTTTGGGACTCATATGTTTGTCTCACCTGTCTTCATCTGTGAAGATAAAGTAAGCAATCATAAAGAAATCATGCCTAAAGGATAAAATAACGCTATGGCTTTATTCGCATTTTCAGCTAATGTGCTCTGAATCTGTTCACACCATACTTTGGAATACAGATTAATGGAACATGAAGCTGAACTCCAGGCAAATAGTTGAATGCAAATGTTATACTATTGGTGCTGTCTTTTAAATACATATGGACCTTCAGCTAAACAACAGACCACATTATGAATTTCCCGAGCACATCTACATCGTGATAAGGCCTCAGGCACATTCAAACTGAGGTGTGGTTCTTCCTCAGGTTAGTTTAACCCCTTCATGACTGAGCTTGTTTTTAGTTTCTGTTCGTAAATGACTGACACACTTTTGACATTTTTGCTGTGTGATTCTTCCACGTCAGTAATATACTTTCTTACAAAGTGCACCCACACATATTATATATTGTTTTTTAGAGGACAGATAGGGCTACATATTTATATCACATATGTGCGTCTAACGCCTCACTTAGGACAAATAAAATATAAAAAAAGAGGAAAAAACCGTTTAAAAAAAACACTTTTTTCCCAGTTTTGATTTGTAGTATTTTTTTTACAAAACCAGCACAGCTAAAAAAATGCAATAAATACATTCATTTATTTGTCCCTTATTTTATTTTATTTTTTACACATTTTTTTATTTTTTTTACACTTTTCACAATTTTTTTTTTTAATGAATGCCTCTGTAATAAGGGCAGCCATTAATGAATGTTAAAAGCTGATTCTCAGCGATTAACAGCCCTCTAAAGCAGCAAATAACTCGTCACGTACAGTGTACGTGACAAGTCATTTGGTCCCTTTGTGGCTGGACGTACAGTGTACGTCTCCCGTCACGAAGGGGTTAAAAAAATGGGTGCCAGTCACTTCATAAAATAAACTAAACCACAGGTGCTTTCTCAAGGCCAATTCAAGGAGCTGGTGAGCATCTTCATGGGCCTCCAAATACGGGGGGAAAGTATCCATTCTTCTAGGTTCTAAGCCCATGAGACAGCTTAGAAACTCATCCTTCTATATGACCTCCAGATGAAAGAGAGTGTCCCAAACATTTTATACCTCCACAGCTCTCATCATTAAGCCTAGATTAAAGGTGATTGGCTGGGTTGTTACCTATTCTTAAGCACAGCCTGTTGGAACATGCTCAATTAGATCTGGCAGAGTTAATAACACTGTTTGCTTAGGAACACTTACCAAAAGAAACAGCTAGGCTGTCTGACTGCTGCTTGATCAAACAAGATTAAAAAAAATAAAACAAACATATCCCTACATACAGATTGAATACAAATATGGGAAATTATTTAAAAGTCAAAAGATTTGTAATTCTGATTTTCTCATCCATGCATCTTTGCCACACAGCACAGCCGGGCTGATGGCCCTATTTATTAATGTCGAAATTAACCAATTCAGTTCTGGGTGCAATTTTAAAATGGCGCTGGGATAACTGCAATGTATTCCAGGGCCATTTTAAAAAGGCACCCAGACTTAGCAGCTCTCCCCTGACCCTATTAAGAAACCTCATGAAGAAAAAAAAAGTGTAAAACAAGTGTAATATATTAATACATAGATATACAATAGGAAAACAAAGCTCTCCTAAAGTAAAATGCTTATGTTTACTTTGAGTATTACTATTCCCCGACATTACATATAAGTCAATACTTGTTCTGTATAAAAAGAAATACAAAGTTTTAGCTGGAGTTGAAAGTTTGTGGGTGTAGGTTAATTCTTTTTCATGTACAAAAATTCTAAAAATTATACTCAATGTATTTTTCTCCATATGTAGCTTTAACATTTAGTCATTATTGTTAGAGTTAATTATAATTTTTTTTAGCCATAAAGGTTAGTTTGCTTCTTTTTCCAATCAGAGTGGGAGTATAGAATAAAGTATGGTCTTTTGCTGCTAAGTAACATTCAGCAGTCTTAATGGTCATGGATGGAACTAAACCTAAATGTGGATAGAGATTAAAGGTAAAGCTTAAACAGCCAACTGGGGATACACAGCAACTGATGGATTACCTTTGTCCTCATGCAATTAGACAAACAAAAATGTCTAAAGTACAATCACCCTGTTAAAACAGTCAGAATTAATATTTCATTAATCTGTATCAGTAAACCAAAGGCTAAAGATTACTGCACTTTGCACATTGTTCTCATTCACTGTCCCAAATTCTAAATATGTAGTTAAAAGCAAATATTTTTACATGCAGTGTATTTTCTTTCCATAAATGATTTTTATTCACTCACAAAATGCATATGAATTTACTAGAAAATTTGACTATTCCAGGAAGAGTCAATTAACAAAGCCCCCTCCCTCCTGTGCTGGCCTAGCATCTCCATTTCAGCTCTCACCTTCCTACATTTTGAAAATGTGATACAAATCTGCACCAGGATTGGGTGTTCAAGCACAACGGTGCCCATACATGTAATGAACTTTCCTTCCGTATAATGAGTGTTTCGATTTAATAATAATTTCTTTAAAGAAACTGACTGCACTAAACTGACAGTTTAATACATTAATTACCTTTTCATTATACAGAATAATTGGACCTGTTGGCAATGTCAACTAAATTCAAGCAAATCAATATTTTTCTTTGTTAAAGGGAATCAATATTTTTCTTTATTGTCTTGAACAATCATTTTGAGCAAAGATAGTTTGAAAAGATCAAATCTATAACCCATCATTTATTGTAATATGTATGGCCAGCACTGGTTTTGCAAGACCAATAATATTTATAAGCTGTCAGGCAGTCCAGTGTTACTGAACCAATGGACAACACATAACAATGGCAGTATAGTTACAAAGTGGCATATTTATAATATGACATAAAATGAGGTTGTACTTGGAATGCATTTCTCCAGCTACTACCTGTACTTTTTCTTCCTCTGGAGTGGTATCATTAGTAAGGGTCCATTCACACCACATCCACATCATCTCCAGACCAGACCACATTGTTTCCAGACCCAAAATGCATCCTAATGTATCCCTATACTATTTCTGGCCTCTGTTCACACCAGTGCAGTCCATTCCAAACTAGACCAGAAAAATACTGCATGTCTCATTTTGTCTGGTCTGGAATGCACTGGAACTCTGGGCAGGTTCAAACCATTTTCGGGAGCAGATCTGACCTTATACATAAAAAGTATTGTGTGTGTCACATGATTTTGGCTATTGCTCACTTTTGCCCCCCAGTGGCATAAACCTTATTAGCCAAAACAAAGGGACTGACACCAGCCACAACAGCAGCTACTGCAGGCAGGGCAATTCCTTCTTCCAAATACAAGCTATAAGAAAACATTTCCTCGGGGAATAACAAATTGTCACACCCTAGTTTATTCAAAATGGAAGAATGGTAGTAATTTTTAATGACATCACATCTAGGGGATGCTGCTGTGGCTTTAGTAAAATACAATTCCAATTTTTTTTTTCATTTCTAAATTCAGAAAAAAACCCCACTGCATTGGTTTATATTGCAACCTTAAAAATAGAAGACATTTACATTTATATTTAAGTTAACAAAGTGTTATAAACACTTTCTACCACACAGTTAAAGCCCTTTAGAAGCATCAGACCTTCTAGCGGGTTGTTCTCATGCAGAATTACTGAGCCGGTTACTAAGAACACTGTTTTTTTTAAAACTCTGGTGCCTATATTGGATTATACAGCCGTGTTTGCACAACCTGCAAAACTGTTATAACAAGAAAGTGGAGGTAAGATTATGTGAATTAACTTTCTCTGCCTTCAAGTGGGTGTACAAAAATGTATAAACATACAATAAATGGGGACAAGTGCACTTTGTGGCAAAAACAGTACAAATATCATAAAAATTAAGTATGAACCAAAGAGCGAACATTATGGGGTCTATTCACAAAGCTCCCGAAGGATCTTGCCATAGCTTCGGCTGATCCTTCGGTTAGCTTCGGCATATGCCTCGGCTCTGAGCTGAGGTGAAAGCCGAAGCTGGCTGAACGGCCAGCCATTGGCCAGCCGACAACCTGCTACTGACAGCTGGACAGAGCCAGCCGTCATCTCACGGCTGGCTCCGGCCACTTGCAGAGACTGATTAGCGTCCCTGGTTACGAGGTAACCAGGGACGCTGATCTATCATTACTCTCCCGGATGATCCGGGAGCCTCCTGCTATTAGATAGCGGCTCTGACAGCTAGATTCCTATTGGCTATTTCACTTTGCAATATCCAATAGCAAACTGGCTATTGCACCTGCTCACTGCTGCTGTCAATCAGCAAAGGGGATCTGAAGTTCTCCATCAGGTCCCCTTCTAGTGATTGACAGCAGCAGAGGGTGGGTGCAGTAGCTAGTTTGCTATTGGCTATTGCAAAGTGAAATAGCCAATAGGAATCTAGCTACGCATTCCTATGGTGTTTTTTTAATTATTATTCTGACAGCAGCAGAACCGCCCGGCCAATAGAAAACAGTTGGGCAGAGCTAGCTGTCACGGCTAGCTCCGCCCAATCATTTTTATTTTGTTTTCTACTTTTTAAAACTATTTTTCTATTCTGCTCGCTACCACAGAGGTACCGAGCAGAATAGCCGAGCAGAATGCCGCTTGGCAGCATTCGGCTATTCACTCGGCTATTCCAGATGTTGGATCGGCTGAGTCGAACTCCTTCTGCAATTCGGGTCGGCCGATAATGCTGACCCGAACCCACACGAAGCAAGCCGATATACGGCTGAAATCAGCTGTACAAGCCTAGAGTGAATAGCCAAACAGCGTTCGCTCACTTCACTTCGGGCCGGCAGCTTTGTGAATAGACCCCTATATTAAATCATAATGATACTGGGCTTGATTTACTAAAGCTTGTGTGCATATGCTTTCTTTTTTTCACCACACAAGGATATCTAAATTTCATCCTCACAGTATTTACTATGTGGCCAGTTATTCACACTTTCAGTTAATTAACCAAAAAGCATGTTTTGCTATACAATATACACCTCCACATCCAAAGGTATTTAAGCTAAGCCGTGGCATGTCTAATAAAAAAATATTTTCACCAATGTTTTTGGTTTATTTGAGACTTTTTAGTAATTTTACAAGTGCCTGTGTGTACTGATGTCATAAAGGTGACTGTAAATTATAACATTTAAAGTCCAATAAATGTTATATTGCAATGAAGCTGTCCCTGGACTGCAAGGGCTAACTGCTCATTTATGCCTAGTGTGCAGGGAAAAGCTGTTTTACATACGCAATCCCCACTCCCTTGGTAGATGGCGCTCTCCTTTTTTCTCCTTGCAGTCCGACTGAGGACTATCCCTCTGCTGACTCAGGCATTCCTGAGCAAAGGGGAGAAGAGGCTGTAAGGACCAGTCTGGCAGTCCAGAAGGAGCCAATGTAATCAGGGATCAGGTAAGTAAAACAGATGTTTCCTGTCACTTATCCATAAACAAGTAGTTAACCCTTGCAGTGCAGGGGTAGCCCTATTGCAAGGGAAAATGTTTAATTTCTTAAAATTGGGCCATTGGCGCATTATATGCGGGGGGTATCAGAGGTATCAGACATGCTTAGATGCATTACATCCATTCTATGGCCGCGACAAGCATGTGTACACAATTTCATAAGCTGCAGCTTAGAATGGAGATCCCAGTGATGGAATCCAACAAATAGGCTAGAGAAGGGATAGCTGTATAGACACATAGGGGCTGATTTACTAATAAACAATTTACTGTTCACTCTGCAAGAGAATTTTTAATTTGTAATGGAATCTCCCTTAGCTGGTGAATAAGGTGAATCACTGCTGACTTCCATCTTTCAATCCTGTGGAAGCAAATAAAGATGTATTTTTTTTTAAATTTCCCTTGATGATGATTGGGTATTCTTTGCAATGTGAATTTTCATGTCATTCACTAAGCTAAGGCAAAATTCTCTTGCAAAGTGAACAGCCTATTTGCCATACTATCAGAGTCGAGAATCTTCACTTAACAAACATTGTGTGAATATTCACTTCAGTTGTCCAATCATGTGACTCCTGTCTACTTTGTATACTGATTAGATAGTCTAGGTAGGTCCTCATATTACATAGAATTGGTTACATTTAATGTTGCTTGTACAAAGATATTTTTAAATATGCAGCTTTTATTAAAAGACTTTCTGGTGGGGGGGGCGTGTCCGGCCGCGGATCGTAATGGCCGCATTCTAAACGAGCTCCGTGCATTCCTGCCCTGATAGCGACGATTTAATAAAAAAAAAAGACTTTCTGGTGATCCTGCCTTGATGGTCCTTGTTGAGGCACTTACCGTTATAGGGAGACAACTTTCTTACAATTATGCTCTTGCATTGCCACCCTATTACATGCTTCCCTGGTGGAAACAACAACAGGCCGTGCACTACACACATTGCATAGGCATTGTCCAGTGCTATCACTATAAAGGTGCCCATAGACTGTACGATTATTGTACGAGAATCGCGGGAAATCCAGCGATCATACGAGAATTGCAAAGTGTATGGAAGGTGTGCAACCGTTTCTACTGTACGGTCGCACGTCTTCCGAACAAGCAGGCTGAAAAACGATTCTCGGCGGGTTAGTGGCCTGCTTGTTCGACAACTGCCTCAGGGGGGCGGGCTTGCGATGATTGCAAGTAGATCTGCCTGTCCAAGATGGGCAGATTGTATGTTTTTTTAATTACTTTACAACCCTCGCAAGACAAAAGTCTTGTGAGGGTTGTAAAGTGTATGGCCACCTTAAGGAAGCCAGTACAGGGCAAATGCTGAATAATCAAAGCTAGAACATGTAGATGTGGACAAAAAATGGTTGAAGGAAGCTGGAGATGACCAACAGCACTGAGATGGAAAAATTGAAAACATTCTATCCGTCTCTCTTCACTCCCACGTCAATTTATCAGAAACTCTGAACTTTACCTCTATTACTTCTTCTCTCTGACATTTTTTGGGAAGAAAACAAATCTACAAAGCAAATGAATCACTATTATTTACTGGCTTGTGACTTATATAATATCTTGTATTAACAGCTACATAAACTAGGCTGGCATAAACGTACCAAATAATAATTCAGTTTGATATGATTCCATAACCTTCAAACCAGGATCAATCTGAAATATTGACTATCTTCAGCCATTATTGACACTAATACTCAAAGGAAGGTATTAGACTCGATCATATAGACAAATGCAATTTGGCTGACCCTTTTTGAATGTTTTACAAACAATATTGTGCATTTGTGCATCTTTCACATTTTTTAAAAAGTGAATACTGTACAAAGCATAGTAATTGTTTATAAAACACAGTGCTTGAGCAACCTAACGGTCATCCAGTTAGGGTTTAGAAATCATCTGAAGTGCAACTAAGGCCAAAACTTTTTTTTTAGTTTTGAATAGCTTAGACGAGGGTTAGGACGCCTGTTTTTATTGCGGTCTGTGTTTCCATTAGCATGATTCACCTTCTCTGTTAGTCTCTGAGCAATAAGAATGAAGGAAAATCCCAAATGTTGGAGTGGCACCAGAGCAGAAATATATGGGACATCTTCCAATGTGGGCACTAGTTTTAGTTCCCTGCTGACCACCAGGGGTTTCCACTCACTTCCTGTTGTGGCTAGACAGAAAGTGAAGGGAAATACTGTAGATGACTATCTATCCTTACTCTTATTCTATCCAAAACTAACAAAAAAAGTTTTGCCTTCTACTTTAAGAAAAACTAAGTAGTAATAATAAACCCCCAGTCCTTTCAACAAGAATGCCGAGTCTCAAGTGATAACTGCATCTTGAGATTCACTACAGCAGTACCAGGCAATTAAAATCATGTCCAAATAACACACTATTATTGCTAGCAACTTCATTCACTCAAAAGTAACATTACATCTTCTTTCAGCATCTCTGTGGACATCTTAAATGTTATTGTCTGCCTGGAGTTCTGCTTCAAAATAAGAACTATAAAGATAAGATACATTTTTGATCATTGCTTGTACACCTTTGGCTCCTAAATACAAAGTACACCGCAGGATTCAGTATCAGCAAGACATTTTTTTTTCTTTTAATAATACATTTTTAGCTTAAAGTAAATATGTGAAGTGTCCTCAAAAAATCCATACAAGTCCAATGGCATGTTAGCATCCTTGGATTACCTTCATATTCTCAGGGAATGATACTGAATATATATTTAATGATATGAAACAAGCATGCACCACTTCCAGCTACCCCCCCCCCCCTTCTACACACACACAAACCTCAGAGGAGGTGGGTAGGTTGAGGTGTCTATTTGCATTTTGGATCTCCCAGTATTTAGGGGATCTCAGGACACTCTAAGGCCCCATTCACACCTTTGCATTTTGTAGCACCATTGCCTTAGCACAAGAATGCTCAACAAGAGGAATCCCAATGAAGGGAATTTATCTAAATTGGAGCAGACAAAAGCTGAAGGAATTGCCCATGGCAACCAATCAGCTTCTCTGTTTCATTTTCAACGCTTAACTGTACAAACTGAAGCTAGAAGCTTATTGGCTGCCATGGGCAACTGCTCCACATCATGTCTTCTCTAGATTTCATAAAATCCCCCCATTGTTTTTAATGGACCTGTTCATATCTAAGTGCTCTGTCATGTGTAGCAAAACTTCTGTAACTCAAAAAAACTACAAAAGCTTATTTTTAGGCAAGCTTCATTTTAGGCAGAATCAAGTGTTTTTAATGGGAACACTTAATAAATTGGTGTTTGCACACATTTTTCAGATGTTCCCATTTAAATGTCTGTGGACCAAAAATGCATGATTCAGCCCCTGTACTACAATTAGTGCATAAAAAGGCTTGAAAAACACATTTACAAACACAGATAAAATACTATGCTCACACCTAAAGGGGAACTAGGAGGTGAGTAAATTACACTTATACTCATAGTTAGAGCAGAAGTATGACACTAAAACTGTCACACGTTGGCTCTATTGATTGAGAAGTGAGCAAAAACAAATGACGATGCTCGCTCAATTTCCAATCATCTCACTGCATAGAGTGGTGACTATCAGTGAGTGGGCAGAGCCTGCAGTCAATCAGCCAGCGGGGTGGATCTCAACAGTATTGTTGGGATCCATCCTGGCTACGGCAGTCTCAGCATATATTGGGCAATAGCCCACTATATACTGAGTTTTGGGTCATGGAAGGATGTTAGTCTATGTTCTCCCATGACCCTAAAGAGAACTATGGGATAAAAAGGTTACCCCATAGTTCTCTTTTAAGTGTTAATACAACTTGAATGTAATCCGGGAATGCCAACAAATAGTGCTTGATCCATTGATTTGGAGCCACTTAAATCAGATGAGAATATCCCATATTTTCACAAGTTTGGGAACATGATTAGCTAATTCTTTAATATTATCTAGGATTAAAGCAAAACACTGTAACCCAGAAAAAAAGCACACTTGCTGCAAATCCATCCTATAGCACAATAACTTAATAGCTCAAACATCTTCTGTAAGCCTTTCTGTTACTGAAATGGCTAATTATCTGATCTATGTTATAACCAAGAAAAGCTATTAAAATACATATGCCAGGTACCTAACAGTAGACAAGAACTGAAAAAGATTATTCTCTCTTATAACATTCTACTACAGTCAACCCACTATTAACTTCCTAATTCTACATACTAATCCATTTAATTAATGTACTGAAACACATCTAGTAACAAATATAGCCTATAACAACGCTATTAAGGCTAGCAATATGGCAAACAGATATAAAAACATTTTTTCTCTCCAATATATATATATATATATAAAAAAATAAACTGCAAACATTTATCAGGCATTTTAATTTTTCAATATACACACCTCATCCAAGCTTGACTTTCCATCTGACTGTCTGATGGGGGGATTCACCTGGAAAGGACACATACATTAATCTTATCCAATTAAAAAAAACTTCCAACGGAAGCCTTCCCTCACCACCTCCAACACAATCCGCCTGCCCGTCCTCCGCCGCTGCAAAGCCAAACATGACATAAAGATAATTATTACATTATTACTATGCTTTGAAAAGAGCTCCAGTAGACCCCTTTTCATGTTTGCTGATGAGTTTTGCCAACCTAATGCTCAATCTCCACGTGTGTCTCTCTTTCTGCATCCGCTCTCTTCAACATCCGGAGGGCAAATTACGTGATTGCACCGGAAACACGTCATTTAGAAGCATTGTTTTCCTCCCCTTCTGCTCCCAGAATGCATCTCTCAAACGTTATTTTACAATCTAAAACTTTATGATTACGCTTTGAGATGTTAGAATAACTCTTGAGTTGTTAAATTAACGTTCATTTAAATGAAATAAATATTAAAACCTTAAGATAATGATTGAATAACGAATCAGTAGAAATCCATAACGACCATATTAAATAACGATTTGGTCTTTCTTGAATACCATGTTTTCAAAAGAAAATTTAGGAGCGGTAATTTAACAAATAAAGAAAATAAATAACATTTTTTCTTTGTGAATGTCAATGTCTTATGTTTGAAATGTCCCAATGTCTTATGTTTGAAAAGGTGACCTTTGCATTAATCTCTGCAATTGGATCCACATATACTGTTTGTGCAACCACTGGTAGTTTCACACTGGTAGAAAGTGTTACATTCTCAAAGCCGACATACAACAGGTAATTCAGAAGTGTGTGCAGCTGAAATAAACATTCAGCAGCTCAGACACAGCACAACTGAGACAGGGACAAGGATCACAATGAAACTGTAAGTCCAGATTATTGTTCAGTACATGTTATGCAATGGTAAATATGTTATGTGTGTGCAGCTGTTATAATAGGAAATAACTAGTTTAATATGCTATAGCTACACCATACTATTATTCACTGGCACGCTAGTTTTCTAATGCTTGTAAGGTGACACTTTAGGGATGTTTTATAAAACTATTGCCCAGCCATAGGCATAGCATTCCTGCCACTTGGTAGAGCCAAAAGCATAGGGAATTCCAATTCTTAGGAGATGATTTAGAAAACTTGTATGCTAATGGTTTTAAAGTGACACTTAGGGGATGATTTACATTGTATAAAATGAGTGACCAGCCATATACTGGGCAAATGCCATTTACACAGCGTTCCTGCTATTAGATAAGCAGAAGAAACACCTATTCCCTTATTTATTATAATGCACTGACCCATCCCCGTGTACACTCCCGACAGCCTCATCTGATACTGTGTGGAGACGCATGGAGCCTTGTCTTCCACTCCGGTCCGACAGCCATCCACCTACCATCTGTCAACGTAAAGGACCCGACCGAAAAGACCCTGAAGGGAAACCTGCGGGAGACCCCCGGACACGCCTGCTCACATACCAACTGTAAGTTACTTACCATTAGTTCTATTCCATAGGGCCAGTCACAGTATGGCTGTCAGCACTCCAATATGATATGCATGTGTCTCAGCATATCCATTGTGTGTTGATCCATTGTCAGCCAATTTGTTTATTAGCGTGCATCTAGGTATTGCGCTCCTCAGCAATTTGTTTTGTTTTTGGTTGTAATACACAGGGTCCCTCCCCCTGCAGTGAGGAGCATTGCACACCATTCCATAGCAGTCACCTTTTGGAGTTGTGTTCGGTCTACAGGAGTGCGCTCTATCAATTGTGTTTTCCTTATTTATTATAGGTATTTATAGAGTGCCAAAAATGTACACAGCACTTTACATACTGCCCCATTCACATCAGTTGTTGCCCACAAGAAGCTTACAATCTAAGGTCCCTATTGCACACACATACAGGGCCAATTTAGTTAGGAGTCAATTAACTTTCCAGCAATTCTTTTGAGTGGTGAAGGAAACCAGAGTACCCGAAGGAAACCCATGAAAGCACAGGGAGAACATGCAAACTCCTTGCAGATAGTGTCCTGACCAGGATTCAAACCGGGAAGGGGGGGGGGGGGCCCTAGTGCTACAAGGGAGATGGGCTAACCACTAAGCCACTGTGTGGAACAGGTTACTGACCCCTGGGTTGGGTCACTGTCCTTATTTTTCTTTGTATGAGTCTACATTGTGCCATCCTGTCATGGTGAAACTGGAAGTGAGCAGCAATCTACCCAATTGGGGGACAGCAATAAAAACATGACTCACGTTTTAACCCTTTTCTGCTCTATACATTACTAAAAGAAAACATTTTGGCTGTGTGGACTTTTCAGGCATTCATGTCAGGCTGAAGATTGACAATGTTTGCTTGATAACGTTCATATAAAACATTGCACATTGTTTCTATAGCTCCCACATGGCAACAAGAAAAATCTATTCTTATCTGAGAGTCAGAGACATGTAATCTTTTATTTAAAGAACTCTGGGATAAAAATTCTTAACCCTTGCAGTGCGGGGTTAGCATGGGGCAGTATGTAAAGTGCTGGGTATATTTTTGGTGCTCTATGAATACCTATTATAAATTAAGAGGTCTATTTAAAAATGTTCACACACAGTACAGCATTCCCGCCACTGGATGGTGCAGAAGAGGAAAGGTGTTTCCTCTGCTTCATCTATTAACAGGAATGTTGTGCAAATGACATCTGCCCAGTGCACGGCTGGTCAATACTTTTATATACAACATAAATCATCCCATAATTGTCACTTTAAAAGCATAGTATTAAAGCAAAAGTCAGGTGAAAAAATTCTTAACCTTTGTAGTAGAGCTACCCCCGTACTGCAAGGATTAAGTGCTCGTTTGTGGCTAGGTTAAAAAAAGAAGTTATACTAACCCAAACCGCTGAGCCAACTCCCTGCTTCTCTAGTCTTTGAAGCCCGGAGTTCTGCTTTAATAAATTTTGGTTGGCTTTAGTAAAATTGCTAAAAAAAAATCAGCACTGTGCTCTATGCACAGGATATGTGCAGCCCATTAATTATGTTACTGCTACTTTTACAGGGTGATATCCCCCCTGTATCCCCCCACGCTGCAAGGGTTAAGTACTTGTTTTGGTCTAGGGAGGAAAATAACAAAGTTATACTTGCCTGGTCCTTGAAGGCAGCTTGCTCTTAGACCGATCCCTGCAGCCTTTCTCCCCCTCCACTGCGGCAGTCTAAGATCAATGAGTCATCATGTTCTCACCAGGGACATTCCTTCGGTGCAGCAAGATTGCCAGGAAGGAGCTCTGTCAAAGCCAGTTGGCACAGAGGATTGTTATTTTCCTCCCTTGACCAAAATGAGCACTTAACCCTTGCAGTTGCGGAGGCAAGGTTTTAACCCCTTCGTGACGGGAGAGGTACACTGTACGTCCCACCACAAAGTGCCTGTATGACTGGCCACGTACACTGTACGTGACGAGTTATTTAAGGCTCTGTAATGCTGGTAACTGCTGATTCTCAGCGGTTACCATTCATTAATGAATGCCACAGTATTGAGGCATTCATTCATGAAACAGTTAAGCTTTTGTAAAAGCTTCTTTCTTTCATTAATGAAAGAAAGAAGAAGTTACATACAAATACGAGAGCGCTAAATAGCGCTCCCGTATTTGACAGCTGAAGATAGCAGAGAGGTAACAGAGTGAGTCACCTCTCTGCTATTTGTTTTGACAGCTCGATAGACTGGCCCAAAGTTTATGATACATATCAGGCACAGGGATATTACAATGTATCTCTGTGCCTGAAATGTGTCACTTCTGATCGCCTGAGCAGGATCAGAAACCTTTAGTGAGATCTGATTCTGACAATGCAGTCAGGATCAGTCTCCAAGGTTATTATTAGCTGTTACTAAGTTTGGAGCAGCCTAATAATAACAAAAAATTAAAAAAAGTTAATTTATCAAGCATTCAAACTTTCCTCGGAATTCTGCTTTGAATATGCCTGGGCTACTATGTAGGATTAAGAATAAAAATAACCAACCAACCCGGCCCTAATTCCTTACATATTGTACAGCAAGTACCACCTAGTACAGCTCAAATATAAGGAAAAAAACACAGAGGCTGACATTTCTTACCTCCTTTTGAAAATACCAGTTGCCTTTCAAAGGCACTAACCTGCTACAAGCATGCAGCCTACATATTTTAACTGCTACAGGTTTTCTATAAAATGCTCAAGTAACGACTTCCTTGTATTTTTGTAATCCACATTTCTGTGAAAGGTATGAAGCGCAAAGATAGATGAAAACCATCTGGGAACAGATCCAAATAAAGTAGTATCTGCTGCTTTCATATACTGTTGGGCCATCATGATGCAGGCGTTATCCTTCCAAACAGCATCTGCTATGTGAGGTAGGCCAGGAATAAGATTAGAAGCCCCATACTGAGGCTCCACAGGCCTTCAAGAACCATTGGAATTGAAGGAGTGGCATTGCTATGTCGCTTTGATGATTGTGCTTATGGTGGTACAAACCCCCTGAGAAGAACTCCTGGCTAATCACAACACTATTGAACAAAGGAGCCATAGCAGGACAAATTATTTTTCTAGATTCAAGGACTCGTCAGCTGCTGGTGACTGGCTTTCTCACAGTGTAAACCACGCACCCAGGAATCAGAGCCTTTGTCTTTTGCTGCTTGTATTTGTAGCTGAGCGGTGACTGTTCCACGAAGACGGCAAAGTATAAAATTATTTCCTGTCTGTGTGCATGTACATATCACAAGATCAATGTGAGCAGGATTATTGAATAGCATATTTAATAAGTGTAATTGCTGAGGATAACATTAAGTCATCCAATTCAACATCAGCAACCTAAGACCTGATTTAGAAATGTGTAGATGAATATTCAGGAACTCTGTATTTAAATTCAAAGCTAGAGTGCTTTAAAAAGACTTTCACACTGGGTCAGCCCATCCTATATTATCTTCTAGTTGTAAGGGAAGCCTGGTGCAAGTGTATTTAAAGCCCAAACTTGTATTTTGGTTTTGGATAGAGTGGTTAAAATCACTATCAATTATGTATTGCCTGTTAAGCCCCTTCACACAGATGGTCTAATTATTTATCTATTTATTTATTACAGGTATTTATATAGTGCCAACAATTTACGCAGCACTTGACATAATGCACATTTACATCAGTCCCTGCACTCAAGGAAATTACAATCTAAGGTCCCTATCTCACATGCATACATACAAGGGCCAATTTAGACAAGAGCCAATTGACCTACCAGCATGTCTTTGTAGTGTGGAAGGAAACCGGAGTATCTGGAGGAAGCCCACGCAAGCACAACGAGAGCATGCAAACTCCTTGCAGATTAGTGATCTGGCCAGGATTCGTATCAGGGACCCATGTAAGCACAAGGAGAACATGCAAACTCTTGCAGATAGTAATAGCAACTTTTACTTTCCCCTACTTTCAGTCTCAGGGAGTTGTTCACTAAGGAGCTGAAAGATATAGCTCAAGGTTCGGTAAATCCCTTCTGCTCGCTTTGGCTGCAGAAACCCTTTGGTTCAACCGAACTGAAAGGTTGCTGCATGCATTATTCTCAATAGAGTAGGCATATAAATATGCCTCGATAAGTAGACAGCCCAATCCCTACCAGACCCTTTAGGTCTGGTAGAAATTTTAAGGGGAGACCCCAATGCCAAAACACAGAAAAAAACTTGGTGTTCCTCCTAAAGTCCCATACCCTTAATCTAAGAAGCGGCCAGGCAGCAGGAAAGGGAGGGGGGGAAGAGCATGCTGTCCCCCTTCCTGCAGCATACCTGGACACATGCCCTTGATATTAGGTGCTTGAGGGCCTCTTCCCCACAACCCTGGCCCAGTGGTTGTGCGGATCTGCGGGCAGGGGGAGTTATTTGCATGCTCTTTGAGAATGGGGGCACCCACTTCTTGAATTTGTAGCAAATTTGCTTGGCAAGTCTACAGCAAGAGTCCTGCACGTCTTAGCAAGAGCTCTGCAAGTGTACAGCACTTTTGCAAAGCATGTTGGTCTGGAGACTTGCAATGCAGGCTTGCTGTAATTGTGTAACAACATTGTGAAACCTGGCAAGTCTGCAATAGTTTAGCAAGTCATTTTCAAACTTGCAGCTCAATTGCAGCTATCTGGGCAGATGCGGTCCCCCCTGTAAATGAGTAAGGGGTAGTTGTTACCCCCTACTCATTAACCAAATAGTAAAGAAAATAGTAAATAAGTACACTTTTAACAAATTATTTTTTAGCACAAAAACCAACAAGACAGTTTTGGACAACTCATTTATTGCCCAAAAAAAGTGTCCTGTGACATCGTGATAGCCATCTCGGGTGTCGGCAGAAAGCTGGGGAGGAAAGCAGCGAATGTCCGTGTGCCGATCTTCTTCCCATTCTGTGGAACTGGGAGCAATGCGTATTGCATCACTTCCGGTACCTGAGCTCTCTTTGCTGGGTTCCTGGACCCCCAGTATCACCTTAAAGAGTACCTGTCACTGTCAATATGCTATCACATAGGGGCTTGTAAGCCTCCCATGTGATAGCAATTAAAGTAAAAAAAAAAGTTTTTTAAATAATATTAAATTAAATAAATGTAAAAAGAATAAAAAAAATTTTTTAAAGTCCCCGCAAGCACGTGCGCCTTCACGCCGAGCTACGGAAACGATGATCGCGCTACACATGTTGGGTATCGATGCACAGAGCAGAGTAAAGACAATAATTCTAGGGCCAATATTTATGTGTATCTCCAAACGTATGACCTGTAAGGGCTTTCAAAAACATCATCTACAGGCTTTTTTGGGTACTGAATTTTGTCGCTGTTTCAAAGGTGCACACAATTTTTAACCAGGGCTTGTTGGGTATCTATTTAGTCGTTGTAACCTCATCTTTTATATTTTATTAAAACAAATGGGTATTTTATTGTGTTTTGGGGCTCTAAATTTAACTGAAGTGCATTTGTAACTACATTTTTGGTTGAGCTAATATTGTGCAACATAAAAATTTGCAACTGCCACTACAGGGTCTTGGCTTTCAGAAAATATATGTTTGGGGATTTGAAGTAATTTGCGGGGCCTAAATTGTGGATTATAACATTAATTTTTATGGCACAAACAGCACAAACATAGCACTAACCATCCAGCCCAGTTTCATGTATTTTTGCTGTTGGGGGGGGAGGGGGGGGCTGGGTGATGTCATCACAAAAACCCAACATATTGCTATTATCTTAAAAATAAAAGCTGCACCAATGTTACTTTTTATGGCACAAAACAGCACACACATAGCACTAAAGAAACAAATTGAAGTTTTATTCTGCGGCAATTGTAGGGGGGGCAGCTTCGCTGAGATGCAACACACTGTCTTTCAAGACATTTATATCTATGCAATGTGGGAATACGATACAATGTTAGGTGCACTATGGTGCCATTATTCCAAATAATACATTGCATATGAATTGTATAGCACCACATCGGATAGTAGCCTGTTACCATTGGATGTGGTGTGATGCGATTTTAAGAAAAAGGTCCATGCATTTCTGTAGATGTGATTTAGCTGCAGTAGGCAGACCATTCAACTGAATGGGCTGGCTACCACAGTGCATCACAAGTGCACCCTGCAGCACCTCTGCAGAGGGGTCACATTGCAGAGGTGTGATCCAGGGGTTGGGCAACGCAATGATGTGAACAGATCAATAGATTATAATGGTAATTTGTTTTCATGTGCTTTTAGGGTTCTGTGATCCTGTGTTGCAGCACTGTAAATGCATTGAATTGCAAAATTACCGGCTAAATTTAGGATGGCAATGAATGTTAAGGATAGGTGCTAGTTTTAGGGGGAGCATTGTGATTCATTTTCAAATTAAAGTTTGCTCCCAGCACCAAAAGGTTTTACTTAGGTGTCCTGTGCTTGGTTTTGGGCAGCTTACGTAAACAAATATATTTGTGTATCAGTATGAGCCATGCTGTTTATGGGCCCGCCTGAACAACTGCATTACCATGATAGTAAAGCACAGGAAGCTACAGTAAGCATCTGTTGGATTATGAGAGCCGAGCATTTTTGCTCTTGATTCAGATTTGTTCAGTTATAACTTGCCTAATAAGAAAAGTGGAAACATGCAGCATTTCATTTCAGAAGAGTGTTAGAGCCGTGGGGTTGCCATAAACCACAACTCCCCTTAACACCTCCTTCTTAAGAAAAGACTGTTGGTTTTCTAAAATTGCTTTGGGTTTATGTTTTGTTCTGTACAAATAATGCATTATTGACGTACTTCTTCAATCAGGGATAAAGTTATACAGCATCCATTTTGTGCATATGTAAAATTGACTTGGAAAAAATTACTTCCTTTAACTTGTTCAAAAAGCAGATTTAGAAATATTGTGCTTTTTTGTACATACCCTATTTTGCAATTCAATGTACAGCATAAATTGTTTACAAAAATATTCATTTTTTGATGGTGCTGTCACCTCAATGAAAACAAGTTTTGCTCTTTGCTTTTTATTCTTGTGATCTCTTTCTTTAATCATAAAACCCTTGCACTTCTGTCACTGTGTGTCATAACTGCAAGGCAGTAGACATGTGCGATTCGTTTCGTTCCGAATCGAAATTCGTACGAATTTTCAGAAATTCGGACATTCGGATGTATCCGAATTCCGAATTACAGACATAACGAATGCAAACGAATCCGAATTTCCATTTCCGAAATTCGGTAGCGTTAGTACGAACGTTCGTTTCGTTTTCTGGTCTTATTCGTTTCTTATTCGTTTCGTTCGTTGGAGCAAAGTGACATTAGAGAAGGAGAAAAATATTTTTTCCCCCTCAAATGTCACTTTTGCTGCAAACGAACGAACGAAACGAATAAGAAACGAATAAGTACAGAAAACGAAACGAACGTTCGTACTAACGCTACCGAATTTCGTCCGAATTCCGAATCCGAATTGATTTTCACACCCGAATTCTGAAAAACGAAATAACACAAATCCGAATTTAAAACGAAACGAAACTAAACAAATTTTTTGGCAGTGCACATGTCTACAAGGCAGTATAAACTATAAAAATGCAAATATTGTCATCACATTTAGTTTGCTTTGGGTCTTGTTGTTGTGATCTTACCGTGTTTACGGTTCATTTGGAATAGTTGGTTTAGGTAAGAAATATACTCATCTGTACTAGAGAGAAAAACCCACATGACCTTACCTGTTTGCCTGGACTTCATCTTTAAATACACAGATTAAATTCCTACAATATATGGGAGCTGTTTTACCTGCTAAAAGATGTGTATGACTGTACATTTATTTCCAACATTTACGCAACCCTGCCAGAAAGCACAGCCAGTTTGCAGACATGACTTTTCTCTATTGTAAAAAAAGTAATACAACTAGGTCTTGTCCCTGCCCCCAGCCTGTGATTGAACACTGACGGAGAAGCAGAAGGCTGATGAGTTCATTATCTCTTTCATACCCTCCTGTCAGCATGTACCTTGTCAGCACATTGCAATGTAGCACACCTGATTGTACTGCTGCTCCCTCTATTCAAGTCTGAGCTCTGCTGTACAGGGGATAACAAAAGGATGATGCCAAATGTCATATATAGGTACTGTAAATGTTGGCCTGGAGTTTAGCTTTAGACTATCACTGAAAGACGGACACCATGCCAATGGCATAATTATTGATTTCTCTATAAGCTGTTCTCTGTCTTCTGTCATAAAGCAAGGACAGATTAGGAGATGTATGGACAGCTAGCATACCTGTGACTTTGGTGATAGTTACATAGTTACATAGTATTTGAGGTTGAATAAAGACATTAGTCCATCAAGTCCAACCTATTAGGATCTCATTCTAGGAGTACCTGTACCCCTGTATATTGCGGTCCTTTAAGAAATCGACCAAAAGTTTCTTGAACAATTCCACATTATTTGCTGAAATCACCGCCTGTGGATGTTAAATTTCAATTGTTTAAACGGCAATTTTTTAACGCCACTTAGCTGCCAGACACTTTGTTCCCAAGTCCTGTGTGAGCAAGCTCAAAATGAGTGATGCACTAGTTTATAATACACCTGCTCAATGAGAGACACCTGAGCTCAAGGATCAAGGATTATAATCTAGCCTTTTACTAGAACAAGCCATAATACAATTGTCTTGAATTGTATTGTGACTGTAATGTCTTCCTTATATTGTAAAGCGCTGTGCAAACTATTGGCGCTATATAAATCCTGTATAATAATAATAATACAAGGAGTTAGCTGCCAGTTGAGGTTCTAGTGGTCTCTCAAGCTTCACTTCCAATGCAGGCAAACAATAAGGTTCCTGTGTATAATTTCCCACTCAGCCATCACATACCACACCTCCATATGTGGGGGACAGAAGTAGCTTGTTTCTTCAAGGTCATATGCCCTTTTCTTCCAGCAGCCACCATTCTTCTCTGAATCCTTCTATGTTCCTATCTCAAGGCCTAAAAGAGCTGATATTCTCACAGGGCAAAAGTCCAGGAGGGAAGAGACAGAACAGGAAGCTGCTCACATATTTAATAGTCCTCCCAGCATGCCTCGGCATGTTCCCCAGACCCACCGATTGACAAGGCTATCAGATATCCATAGCGCAGAGTCATAGCTCTCTGGCACACCCTGTTGGAGCATGCTTAAGCAGCATGCAGAAGATAAAAAACACTCTGAAATTCTTGTTGAGGCACAATTCAGCTGTGTAAAGCCCACTGCTGACTACCAAATTCACAAGAATACAAAAAGGAATTTAGCAAAAATACTACATCTGTACACTATAATCCTGCATAGTCATACAAATGTTATTGCTATGATCCTACATAGTAAAAAAAATCAAATAGTTCCTATGTCCCCAGTACAGCAGGAAAGTGCATGTATGTAAAAATGAGTCTGAGTGAAACTGATTTTACACCAGAAAACCATGTTATTTTGTCATTGGGCTCTTATCTATTCTAGTTACTTGATGGTGGCTAGAATTGACTACCATCTTGTTATAAGGTATGGTTATGCCATCGGTAGGTGTAGGCAATCTTGAGGAACAGAGTCTAAACAGCACTGGTGGTGAATGGGTATATTCAGGTAGATGAAATTCATATTTTACATTGATGTCAGGGCCATCTTTAATATTAATTGGGCCCTGGGCAAGATTTTGCTGATGGGCCCCCCCAACCCTCCATGATCTGCCCCCCCTTCCCTACCTAGACCCCCATATGTGCAATGGACTATGTCTATATTATTTGCAGAATGCATGTGTTGAAAATGCAGCACACCATGCAGCAAGTGTTTGGGGACATGAATTGATGTACATATACAGGCTTACTTCTGATATATTTGTATGTGTGCCCTTATTTAGCTTTTATATACACATTCTGAACCCAACACAACTACCTAAGCTTCCTCACTGAATGTTCAGAAGATGGAAAAGCAGTGTATGCAGTCAAGCAGGTAATAGCGCAGCAGCTCTCAGATTTTGGTTGAAATGTCAGACTCGGTAAGAAAAAACTAAATAACATGGATAATATATACAGTATATTCTTCATAAATTGGTATTTGGAGTCTTGGATAACTATAATGAAATTAAATGAAATGAACAATCTAGGATGACAGAACTGGACAGTGAGCTGAATTGGAGAATGGTTCCAAATCAGATATTTTGGTCCTAGATTTTTCACTTGTCCTGCCTTTTCCATACTCTTCACCCTTCACTGAATAACCCTGATAGTCTTGTGTCCAACAATGTTAACATTTTAAAAGCGATCAAATGTACAATTCCTTCCTTTTGCCCATACCACTGTATTATAGAGCAAACATTATCCCAACTGCAAAGTGGGGGTAGTATAATGGCATGGGTAATGATGAGCAGATTAGTTCATTCAAATAGTGTTTTGCAGCAAATTGAGTAGATGCATGACTATGAAACATTTGTATTACATTGCCAATCAAAACAATACATTTGCTTGGTAAAGGGATATTTTTAAATGCTCACATTCCAGGTGAGAGAGTGGGGGCCCTGCTCTTCACTTTATGACCAGATAATATTACTTCCTTTCCTTTTTAGCTCTTTTCCATCTCAAGAGGAGGGTATGCAACCCAATAATCCCACGTACCATCTTTAAAAAAAAATGGGAGCCCTCGCTGTATATTATTCAATCTCTTTTTCTTCTCTGCTTCTTAGGCACATTTGAATCTTACTGGTGACTATAAGAAACATCTCATAATTGCCATTTTTTACAATATACTTTGTCTGTGAGGGGCAGGAAGTGGGTGTGTTCCAAAATCACCAGATTACTAAAACGTGGACTGGGCTAAATTCATGTACTAGAGGAATTCCTGGGTGAACAATAAACACTGAACACTCAGCCTGTGCTGCCTATATACATTTGAAGGCTTAAATACTAAATTAAATCAAAGAAACACACTTTCCAGTGAAGCTAAGCAGATGTACAGGTTGTCTAAACATGACTGTATGTGTGTGTATACTTCTGTTGAGGGGCATGGCTATTACTCAGCTCTAGCAGCACAGAGCACTAGATTGTGAGGGGGGGGGGGGTATAGAATCATAGTAAGATAAAGAGGTAGCTTTGGGTTACACTTGAATTCTTTGCTGGGTCCTTTAAAGTAAGGTATAAGGGGGGGGGGGGGGTATAGAATCATAGTAAGATAAAGAGGTAGCTTTGGGTTACACTTGAATTCTTTGCTGGGTCCTTTAAAGTAAGGTATAATTCTATATCAAAAAGCAGTAAAATGAATTTCCAGATTTAACTTTCAATCGTTTTTTAACAGCTGTCCAGGTTTAATTTTCAAGCAAGTAATATCAGTCTTATTCAGTACATTGAAGAAAAGAAATCTACAGCACTGAGGTAAGAACGTTTTGATGTCTCAAGTGTTCAATGTTCTACTTGTATAAAAATTGATGCCTTTGCAGTCCTCCTGCTGGTTTGCAAATAATGGGTTCCCTAATAACTGCAGCCACCACTGTAGTGCTGTGTTTTCTGTAATCGATCTTGAGTTGTTTAAGCTACACTTTCTTATATGTATTCAGGAAAACCTTGGCAGATATCCATTGCCCCCTGTAGTTTTCTAAACCAGTCCAATGATGTATGTACTGTACTATGTGATACATTTTGTGATGTTTGATATTTCAACATTAATCCAACCATGTTCAGTCTTGTCAGTATGTATTATATTCACTACAATACAGCTTCTTACATAATATTACCATACTTATGTTCTATCCTAAGCTGTTGCTTTTATCCTTTGTTTATTGTGGGGTTTTTTTTATTGTACAGCAATTATCTGTACTCTTGAATGGATACAATGTGTTTTTTATACCCCAATAAAAAATGGCCTATCACGCAGCTACATTTAAATATTGTCTTAGATCAGTCTCATCCTAAAGGGATTTTCTGCTTTACTGTGACATACGTCAAATCCCTCTTTTATCCTTTGTTCTATGAAAGATAACAGTGCTGTTTCCTTTAGGACTCAGGTTTTCATGTAATCATTCTCCATACATGAGCTTCCTTACCTTACTCTGGTACTCTGGTCTGTTTGTTTTACACAGCTTGGGTGGGTAGAGACTGGCATGGTGCAGAAAGCTCTCAGGACGCACACTGTGGACTTCTTCAGTATGCCTCCTGTTCTTTAGCATATTTCAAAGTAATGTATTTTCTTTAAAATGCCTCTTGCAGACAGTTTTTACTTGAAAATGTCTAATGTAGTGATTTTGTTGGGACAGCACTACAAAAAGGACCAGTGTGTTTGAAGTGGTAAAGTTTAAAGTGGAAGCCAGGAGGCTTCCACTTGTGTTATGGCATGGCATGGCATGGATGTAATGCTGAACAACCTCTGCGAGGGGATCCAAGGTGGATATGTGAACTTTTTTTTAAATAAAAGTGGGCTAGCAGGCCCGTAAACAAAAGTGAACTGCATCCTTAAAGCGCTCACCTGAACTATGCTAATATCCCCAAACATCATAATTTATATCAGCCATGACCCTGTCACCAATTTTCCTTTTTTGTCCACTTTTGGTTGGTCCTGACTACTGCAGACCAGGAACATCTCACAAGAGCTGCAGTTCTGGAGTTGCTCTGATCCAGTCGTCTAGCAATCACAATGTGGCCCTTGTCAAAGTCGGTCAATTTCTTAAGCTTGCTCATTTGCTTTCAACACATCGACTTCAGGGAAAAAAATGTTCACTTGTTGCCTAATATATCCCACCCGCTTCCAGGTGCCATTGTAATGAGATGATCAATGTTATTCAAGGCACCTCTTAGTGGTCATAATTTTATGGCTGATCGGTGTGTGTGTGTGTATACATATAAAATCAAAAAAATATGATATTATATTGTTGTACTATGTGGAGATAGAAAACTATCTAGTGGTCAGAAAACTTCTTGATTTTTATCATATTTAATTCAAAAAGGCTATTTAATATTCCATCAACATAATGTAATTTATTGTTATCATCAGTAAGTCCCTAGAAGGAGAGTAATGTTGCTTCTAGATGACTGAGATACAGCATTTTGCTGTTGTCAATATATGAGTAATTAGTTTGGCTCTGCTTTGGGATATGCTCCAGAGGTTTAGCTAGCAATAGGGATGGGGGATTAAGATCAAGCTTAATGTCAATCATTCGTTCAATTATACTGACAACAGCCAGTAAGAAACAATAGTAAGGAAGGAAAAAAAATATGAAATTGGATCCGCTGTTGGTTGCAATTCCTTCAACACTGAAGAGGAACAGATCCAGAAGCATCTATTTTGTGACAGTGCAAATTGAGGTCTTAGCCTCTTTCTCCCATAAATCAAACCATTCATCACTGGAACCAATCTCCTGCTCTTTGGTTTAGATGGAGAGTGAAATTCCCCAACAAAGCTATATAACATAGACATTAAAATTGACAGTCTCAATTTAAATGTATTGATGTATGTAAATGTAGAGGACAGGAACAAGGAAGGATCTTGTGTAAATTCATTTAAAAATAGGGACAAAAGGAAGATGTGTCAAAGTTTGCAATTATATAGATTAATCATTTGATTCTAAAAGATATAAAATGCATTTTATTAAAAAATACATTGCACACATTTTTGAAAATGTAATACTATAGTTCACTCTTCTGTTAAAGTATATGGCTGGTTCTTGTAATTGAATAAAAAGCTGTGCAAGTTGCGATCATGTTAATATACTAAACCTGGATGCTTCTCTGAAGTCTTTTTTTGTCCAAATATTTGACCAAAAGTTCTCCCATTGCAAATATTCAGCTTGTAAAGATAGTGGAAATCAGTAATGATCTGCATACTAGCATTTTTCAAAGCCTTTGGATGGGTATAAATGCCACAAAACTACCATTTTTAAAAGGAGGATTCAGCAATCAGTATTCTTTCAACCAGTTCTTTTCAGTTTTCTTTCAGTCAGTATTTTTTCAACAACAGGATTAAAGTATATCTAATGGAAATACTTTTTTTTGGGGATAGATTTCCTGTTAGCGATGCTCTTTTTATCTAATTGTCCTGATCATCAATGTCACCAGGAATAAAAGGAAGGGGAAATCAACAATTCTGAGTTGTCACCAGAAATGAAAAAGAGGGGAAGTCTTCCAATGGGGACACTTGTTCCCGTGACAAAACTGTTTAAGAGGGGATATACTGTACCTGACTTCGGTAAGATATCCTCTCACTTTTTGTTGGGTCTACAGGACAGTAAGTAATGGTAAATCGCGCTAAAGAGACACTGATGGCAACAACAACTGACAAATGGTTTTAACCCATCCCCTACTCTACCATTAATGGGGAAAAAAAGGTTTTGACTTTAGATATACTTTAAGATAAACATTGTTTAATTGTATACCTCTTTTCATATCAAACTGTTGAGTAAACCCATTTTTTATACCATGAAATAAAAATCTAAAAATTATAATGTTTACCCTTATATGTGCCTTACGGAGTGTATCACTAATACATTCCAGAGCAAGATTAATTTTAGCTACATTTTTATAGTTATACAAGTTAACTTGGATATCAGTTTGTTTAACTCTGTTAATGCTGTATATTTAATACCTAATTATCCACTATGGTCAGTATGGTTGCCTCTGCATATTGCAAAATATTTTTTTCTGGGTTGCTTTGTTCTACAATCATTTTCTGGCGTAATACTTTTGAAATTATTTACAAAAGATATTAATTGTCAGCCATGCATCATTTTTAAAAACATATTAGAAATATTTTATAACATTAATGTTATAGGTTCATTGCTAGTAAGAAAAATTGGGTTTTTAAGGTGCCAGTGAATTGTACATACTTATGTTTCCATAAAATTTACTTTTTATTTATTTATACACACTTTTCATGTATACATTAAAAAATATAAAATCAGTTGCATATCCACACTGTCAATTTCTCCAACAGGGCATAAGTATTGACAGTCTTATAAATTGATAAGATCTTTGAATGTACAGTAGATTGTGTATGATGGCAAGCTCAATGCGTAGTGTGAATGGGCTTCTTCAGGCATGCTTAGTAGCCTTAAAGGACAATTAAACCTTCACGTTTTTTTGCATATATCTACTGCTAGCAAGCATTTACAAAAGTTAACAAAAGGTTCAAACTTACCTGTGTCTCCGCTGCACGCTCCATTCGGAAGATCTTAAGATGCTTTGTCAGCTGCAAAGGATTATGGGGTGGGCGCATGCGCAGTCTGCGCATCTTTGGCCGAGAATAGAGGAGAGACACAGGGTAAGTCAATGCGGGACACAGGAAACTTAGCAGTCAGCACTGAATCAGAGACTGGCACCAGCGCTATAGGGACTCCTGAAAACTACTGGAAAGAAGAAGATGATCGGATCAAGAGGCATCATTTAAGGTAAGTCTTTAAAGCAGCATTTGGGGAATTTGGACTTCAATGTCACTTTATTAAGGATCTACAATTCAATAAATCATGCATTTATAAGCAATGTTTTACAAACCACAGAAACATCAATTATAATTGCCCCAATATTCAAAGTTGAGTATACATGGATAGTATGTATGCTTTTTAACCTCCCTTGTTTAATTTTTGCTTTTCTGAATTTTGTTGTAAATAGAATACACTGGCCAATTGTGTTAAAGATTTCCTTGAAACCTCTACATTTCTCCTCTGTTTTCCTATTCAGAAATATTTCATCCCAATTTATGTCACTTAGTAGGCCTCTTAGTTTATTAACCTCTTGCCGTCCGCCCGTAGTAAAAAAACGGACGGACGGCACTGCTACATCTGCGGGTTGCCGTCTCAAGACGGCAATTTTTTTCTGCTCGCGCGCGCCCCCTAGCGGGCACGCACGGGCAGAAAAGACCCGACGATTAAACACACCCGTTACCGGGTGTTTCACATATAGGCGATCAGCGGGTCCATAGCCCGCCGATCGCCTATATGTGCTCGTTCGCGGCACCTCCCCCCGCGCGCGCGCGGCGCTTCCGGGTTTTTTTTTCCCCCCCTGACCCCTCACCTTGATTCCCGGGATCCGCTGCCCCATCTTGGATCCCGGGACCGGCTCCGAGGGCGTCAGGAGGAGGAGGACGGGAGATCAGCTCCTTGCTGATCTCCGTCCGGGCTGTGAATGCAGAAGTGATGTGTATTACATCACTTCCGCATTCACCTGTCAGTCATCTGGAGAGAGAAGAAGCTGATAAAGCAGATCTCTGCTTTATCAGCTTCTTTTGGGGTCCATAGGTGATATTAGGGGTCCTAGAGACCCCTAATATCTCCATAAAGAGGACCTGTCAGTGTGCCTTTGCTATTATATAGGGGGTTGTTATCCCCCTATATAATAGCAATAACAATAAGTGCAAAAAAAAAAATATAAATAAAAAAAAAGAAAAGTAACACATAAAAAAATAAAATAAAATAAAAGCCACATATAAAAAAAGGGGAAAAAACCCCCCCAAAATGTTTAACTCCCCCACCCCCACGTTTACGCGCCTATAAACGTAAATACGCGTCCGGTGCCCCAGCGCGCAAAAATTACAATTGCGCTACACATGTTACATATCGCCGCGAACGTCGCAGTGAGAGCAATCATTTTAGGGCCATCAATCACTGATAACACTAAACTGATGAGCGGTAACAGCTTTTAAAGCGTCGCCTATGGCCAATTTTGGGTATTATCGTTTTTTGAGGTTTCGCGCGCGCACGCAATTTTAAGGCTTGACATGTTTAGTGTCTTTTTACCCGACGTGACCCCATCTTTTATATTTTACCAAAAAATTGGGTAATAATAAATGTTTTATCATTTAATATAGGGGAAACTGTTTTTGTTTTTTAAATTTCGGTAATTTTTCCTTAATATAGTAAAAAAATAAAACCCCCAGTGGTGAATAAATACCACCAAAAGAAAGCTCTATCTGTCCCCCAAAAAGGGTATAAAATTCATTTCAGTACAGCGCTGCATGACGGAATAAATGTCAGTCAAAGTACCGCAGCGCTGAATACTGAAAAATGGCCTGGATGGGAAGGGGGTTTAACACCGCGGATGTCAACTGGTTAAAGTTAGCTTTTCTAAAATTGAGTCTTCTTGTATTACCTTCATGCCTGTGTTTTTCTGAGTTTACTGTGAACAATTTCATTCTGTGATTACTGCTCCCTAGCTTGTCCCTGACTTCAACATCTGAATCTAGCTATTTATGGTTCCTTTGTTGTGTTCACTTTGGGTCAATTTGATTATACCTGGTATATATTATATTTAGGGATACTGTATTGGGCTCTTTCCTGATCTCCCCGGAAAGCCCCCACGCAGGCAATATACTGTACCCTCTTCTTTGTATGTCATGGATGCTGGTGTCTGTCCACAAGCTGTCTATTGAGTTGCGATATACTGTACATACATTCCTTGTATACTGAGCTTTGAATATGGAGGCTATTATAATTGATGTAATTGATGTTTCTGGGGTTTGTAAAACATTGCTTATAAATGTATGATTTATTGAATTGTAAATCCTTATTAAGGCTACTAAGGCTCCTGAAGAAGGACGTTTGCAAAACCTGTTGAGCCTTTCATCTTACATGATCTACTGTGCATTCAAATATCTTGTCATTTGCAAGACTGTCAGTACGTCTGCTCTATTGGAGAAATCGACAGTGTGAATATGTAACTGTGATTTTATGATTTTATATTTTTAAATGTATAAGTAAAAAGGGGATTTTATGGAAACATGAGTATGTACAATTCCCTGGCACCTTAAACGCCCAATTGTTCTTACAAATTCTATTGAATGGTATATGGGGGTGTGGTGCACATTAGTTACCTTCATCCACCACAAGCATCTCTGATACGGTTTAATATCTTGATTGCTGTTATTTTATTTTTCAAAAAGAATTTGGACAAAATCATTCCAATTTTGTCTTTCTCAAAACATACTCATATTTATCATATGTCCAAAAAGGAAAAACTTTAACTAGTTGGAAAAGTGCATTAAATAGAATTCTTTATGAAAAAAGGAAACAAAAACACAAGCTAAGCTAAATAAAGATTGCAGATTGCTGAAATGAGTCACTGAATTTAGCAGCACTGTTTGCACTTTGCTTATTAAATAAGCTCCTTAAGTTAAATATACAGTTTTATTACTCTGTGTTTTCTTTTTGTTTATGTAATTTAATTCATAAATATGAACATAAATTCTAATACACTGGTAAGTTTTAGTTTAATGTACAGACAATATCAATAACATATATAATGCATTTTGTCGCTAGCATTAACACCAAAGGAACACATTTAAGAGGTGCTGGGATGTCTGTGTTCCTTCAATTTGTTTAGATTCAGGATGGATTTGCTTATAAGCTCACTGACACTGGCAAGGCAGCTCCCAAACAAAATAGGCCTCCCTTGTTGGGTAACCAGAAGTGACTCAATGTTCAGAAATAAAGGTCATCAAACCTAAAGGTAAAACAAGAACAAAATCATACAGGATCGGACAACCCTAAGAGAGGGTGGTCCAAGGGTTAACTGAAGAATGGTACAACCGGTATATTGAAAAATAGAAAATTCTTTATTCTTGATAAATAATCATGTGTATATACAGCCAAAACCTTACTGTCAAATAATTAAAATAAATTACACTACAAAACTGATAGTCATTAGTGTGCATGGATACAGTTTGACCCGCTAAATTCTATGCGCATAGATTATGATCATAAATCAACACAGGTGGATGACCCGGAGGACAGTGGACACCTGCTGGGTGTGTACACACTACAAAGGTGTCTAGATTCCACCAATAGATCATGCTGGGAGGGAACACACTACAGAGGTGTATACTTGTTTGTGGCGTGTTTATAAGGTTAGTAAATCAACCCCTTTGTCTCGTCCCCCAAACTTTAGCTTATCGTGGACCTATTAGCAGCGTCAGTTTCAAACCTTCTGAGGTTTACCAAGTCATACCCTATTTGCTTTAACCACTTGCCGTCCGCCCGTTGTAAAAAAATGGACGGACGTCACTGCTGCATTGGCGGGTTGCCATCGCCAGACGGCATTTTTTGTCTGCTCGCACGCGCCCCCTAGCGGGCACGCACGGGCAGAAAAGACCCGACCAATGCAAACACCCGTAGTATCGGGGCTTTAAATGGTATACGGATTTGATTGGATTCGAAAGATACTGCAGATTGGCAACAATTACAATTCTAGCATTAAAGGAGATATTTTGATCAAATCATATAGAGATCTATTTGGTTATAGTATCTTTTAAAACATTCAAATCCGTACTCGAAACCCTCAATCTAAACCCAAATGAAGAGGGAGGATGTAGGGACATTTCCAGTATTATGAGGACCAGTGTTGATAGCTCCTCAAAACTACTTCTCTCTCCATATAGATGCAGGGGAATGCAAAAGCAGCTGAAATACAGTAGGTCAAATATAGGTCCACTGCAAGTCATATGCACCTGTGATGAATTCTGAATTATCTTAGAATCATCTCAAACTGATGTCAAAGGCATCTTGCATTTGCCTATCGAAGCCTTATTTTATTACTAATCACATTTTGCCAAACCTGTTCCGAGTGCATTTCTGTGCAAAAATGTATAATAAATCAAACATTCCTTGATAGAGATTTATTGTGTGAAGGGATATTCCCATAAATAGTCCTTGTCTTTCTCATTTAAGGTTAAGGAAACAGTTGTTTATGTTATTTACAGCAGACTTTAACCAAACTTAAAATTGTTGATCTGAGGGAAAAAAAATACTGGAGTGATGATGAGATTAAGGTAAAGATGAATAGAGGAAGAGACAGATGTAGGGGACCAGCTTAAAATGTAGATATGGATGCTGGAGATAAATAGATAGAACAAAGAGAGAGCAGGAAAAGCTGTCTGTAGATTTTAATTGTTCAACTCCAAAGTGTCATGCACTGTTTCTGCCTCTGGGCAAACCTTGTAAGGCATTAACTCTATAATAAGTATTTTGATGTGGCATATGCTTCAAATTGAAAAGCACTTACAAAAAATGAATGATAGCCGATATACCACCTGCACTGGATACCGTTCTTCGTGTCTTGTACTTAATACTGCACCTGCTCTCTGCCCACATCTGTTGTGTTCATTTCCTTTCCCCAATTATGCTTCTGCTTGTACCTTTTGTTGTAATGTGCACTCCTCCAGTCTGTGTGAATCAAATCACATCTGAATCCCACCAGCCAGCCATTACGTCAAATACTGATAATTCTATGCCATATCAATGAAACATTTAAGTAAATTACACATTTACATTTTTAATCATCTGCCACTGATCGCAGAAAACAAAAGTTAAATTATGAGGTATTGGATAATATAGGCAGTGTGCCCTGATATGCAATATGAGTGTTTAATACTGTTTATTTCTTGGGCACCTTGCTGTTTTGGCAGCGTGGAGCAAAGAATGTCTACCTATGTATGCTATACATTTCATATTGGTGGCATCTCTAAACATGGTAGTAGCCACTTACCTCATTAAAAGCTGATCTTAGGCCCCTTTCACATGGGCTTTCAGATCAGGTCTGCCTGTCAGTTTTTCAGGCGGACCTAATCGGAAGCCTGTTCGCTTATGAGCAGCCATATGGAAATTGACTGGTGTCTGCTTACATCCGGTTACCCCTGAGTCTGGCCAGGACCTGATCATGCCAGTTCAGGGCAGGATAACCAGATGTAAACATACACCCTCTATTTGTACCGGTGACCATCATCAAGAAAGAAAGTGAGGGCATATCCAATAATTTAGCTTTGAAAGAGGTGAGGGGAAATCTTCTAATGGGGAGCAAATTTTCCAGGGGCACCTGTCTAAGGTCTCGTTCACACCTAGGCGTATTGCATATGCGCATCTGTCGCGCGTTTTTTTACAGCGATTCGCGGTAAAAAAGTTGCGCGACCGCCGCGCGTTTACTTGGCTGTATCCCAATGGAAACGCGCAACAAAACGGCCCAAAGTAGTACCTGTACCTTTTCAGGCGTGGGCCGCTTTGTAGCGCGTTAGGGACGGGCGGAAATACGCCAAGGTGGGAACGACACCATTGAATACAATGGGATTTATATTTTTGAGCGTTTTGTAGAGCGTTCGTCGAGTGTAGAATGCGCTACAAAACGTTCAGGTGTGAACGAGGGCTAAGACAGGAATTATCCACACATTGGGAGATTTCATCTAACTTGCTGTTGCATCTCTGGAAAAGAAAGGGAAGGTAAATTCTCCCAATGGTACACAGACAGCAAATAATGCCTTGGCAGGGATTTTAACTTTATCGAAAACTAATTTTAAAAAATGGCTTTACGTGCACTTTAAAGTCTTTCTGAAATGGAAGGTTTTTTTGGATTTGATGACTGACCTACCTATTCTTATACTGAAGAAGAATGTTTTTGGGTAGTTGTCAGAGTTTAGTGAGAGTAGTATGAGCACCAATTTATGTCCAGCAGCTAAAGTGATAATAAAGTCTTATTTTTTTTACATATATCTACTGCAATCAAGCATTAGATATATGCAAAAAATGTTTAAAAAAAATTACCAAATAGGTAAAAACTCTGCCACTCGCTCCCAGCTGTATAAAATCAGCTTACCGAACTGCTGTGCAATAAGAAGTGTGAGGGCACATGCACAGCAGAGATCACCGGTGGGGAGAGGAGGAAAGCTGTCAGTGTAACTTAAAGTGTAAGTCAATACACGCAACCGTGAGCGTGCACGCTGGACAGACTCTGTGGGACAGGAAGAAACAGCAGTTGGTGCTGGGTCAGAAACATGCACCAGCGCAGGAGGGACTGATGAAAAGATCAGGAAGGAAGATGTTTGGATCAAGAGGCATCACTTAAGGTAAGTCCTTACAGCAGCATTGGGATGGGGGGATTGACTTTGCCTTCACTTTAAGACTTTCATTAACAAAAAGAACAGGAATTCTAGTTCAAGTGGTTGATCCCCTGTTACTTGTGGCTGCTCACTATGAAGATCTCCTTGTCACCTGCACTCCTCCGCTGTCCACACCAGACCCCCTCCACAAGCCTCTTTATATCCCCTGCTGCTAAGGTGTCATACTGCATATGTGCAACATTTGACATTATCAACAGGGATGGGTTCCATGACTGCGTCTCTAAATATATCTGCTACAAGTCTATAATAGTGATGGGCTTGAACAAAGGCAGTTTGTGTGTTTGCCTAACACATGAACTGTCGGGTGGTTCGGCGGGCTGTTCACCCACCAAGCGCCCCACAGTGCACTGTGCCTTGTGAGCCCTGATATGTTGAAGCCTTGCACCTGACCACAGGTCAGGTGCAAGGCTTTGCCCAATCATGGCTCACCTGTTACAACTTTAAACAGTTGGGCGGAGCTAGCTGTCAATGCAAGCCAATTGTATATATGTTGCCACCCAATTGTATATATGTTGCTGGCATCTGTCACAATGTCATTCTGCAGTGGGTGCTCGCCATGAGCAGACAGGAGGTCAGTTGTCTTTTTTAAAATTATTATTTCTATTTATTTTGTTATTGTTTTATTGTTTATTTTGTAGTGGACAACGCTGAACGTCGTGATTGACCCTGAATTACATCGGCGGATCCATTTTTAAAAAATAAAAGACTTGTCTAAAACGTATCTTTTGGGGGTTTTTTTCAAATAAGTTTTCAAAAGTCTGGCCTCTTTTTTACGATTTTATTTAACCCTTTAGTGAATGGGTACCCCATTCATTCATATGGATACCCCTTACTCATTCACAAGGGGGGCTGAATCTGGGTGCCCTGATGTGAATAAGCCCCTCCCCACACCTCCACAACCAACACCCACACCTCCACAACAACCAGGGCTTGTGGGGAAGAGGTCCTTGTCCCCATTGGCACAGGGACAAGGTGCTTTTTCAGGGGCAACCCTGGAAAAGCACCCTCCCTTTGCCGAGGGTGTGTGGCCTGATATGGGGAGTGCTCACTCGTCTCCCCCCTTCGCTGCCAGGCAGTGGCATCGCTACAGGGGGGCAAGTGCCCCCCCTAGGTACTTCCTTGTCCCGCCGTGTGCCCCCCCCCTAACAGTGGCGGATCGGAGTGACGTCACCCTGCTGCTTCACTCCGACGCTGCTGCTTGTGCGATGCGGCCAGCCCAATCAAAATGGTGGAGGGAGAGACCATTTTCTCAGGGGGTGTTGGAAATTGCCCAGTTCCCCCTCCCCCGAGAAAATAGTCTCTCCCTCCGCCGCTCTGACTGGGCTGGCCGCATCGCACAAGCAGCAGGGTGCACAGGTCCCACAACGCCACTTGTATCCGCCCCGTTGCCGGCTCCACGGCATGTAGCAGCGGAATTCAATGTAGGTGACGTCCTCTGGTCGGCTACCCGAGGCACACCGCTCTCCATCCTGAAAGAAAAAGAAAAAAAAACTATTTACCTCACCGCTCTCCATCCTGAATTCCATGCTGACAGGCTGCATTCTTCATTACTCCTGCCCTTTGGAGCTCCACGCTGACCTGTAATTCCAGAGAAGGGAAGGTGCTGGAGAGCAGAAGTCTGCTTACTGCAAGTATACCTTTTGAGTTGGCAAAGTTAACCCTTCACTGACATTGCTGGGATTGCTATTAATTTGTAAATGGTTCAAGTACTGTTCCTATTGAAGTTTTCTTTAAAGGTGTAATGCTAGTCTTAGGCCTGGTTAACACCTGCACATTCTGAGGATGACTGGCGATGTGCGTGATCGGCATGTGCCTGTGGAAACGCTATATGTTGTCCGCAAACCATTCTGCTTCGGAATGTCCTTTTTTATTTGTGTTGCTTTAGCATGACATGTGAATGCAAATGTGTATTCCTTTAGAATGCACATGTCATGCTAAAGGAATACAAATAAAAAAGACATTCCGAAGCAGAATGGTGTGCGGACAACATATCTTCTAGATGCCACGCAGATATGACCTTTGAAATTAATGGAGCAGCACTGCAAATGCACGTTTGCAGGACATGTAGGTGTGAACCAGGTATTATTATTGACTCATAATTAGCTTGGGAGGGCCAATCAGGAAACCGGGCCCTTTGTCCCTTAGGTTTGCCACTGGGTGCACTGTAGTCAGGAAAAGTGATATTAAAGGATAATGTTTTCCCCTCCCCCAATGTTAGTGTAAGGACTTGCTTTAAATGATGCCTCCGATCATCTTCTTCTTTCCTGTAGTTACCAGCTGTCCCTCCAGTGCTGGTGCGGGTCTCTGATCCAGCATTGACTCCTCTTCTCTGATGTCACATGGAGTCTGTGCGGGTGCACGCTGCTCCATATACTTACCTTGTGTCTCTCCTCCTCTCCAGGCCGAACATCTGAACTGTGCATGCACCCGCCCCAAGATCTTTTGCGGACGCCCAATACATTTTCAGATGTTCGGACTGGAGCGTGCAGCGGAGACACAGGTAAGTATTAACCCTTACCAAAAGTTTTTTTTATCGTTCTGCATATATCTACTGCTTGCTAGCAGTAGATATATGCAAAAAAAGTGAGGGTTTAATAACCCTTTAAGTCTGGGGCACTCCATCCTTCACATTGTGACTGGATCATGTGTATCACAAAGCTCTACAGCAACAAAACATGGTATTGTGCAATGTGGATGACAGACCCATTTTAATGACAGTGATATGCCACATGTTGTTTGGCAGAGATTTCATTGCTGCACACACAAATGTCAGGATGTGTAGAAAAAAAAGACAAACAGCTGCAACGTAATGTATTATTACAATATTCTATTCTGTAAGCAACACCTTTATTTTCTGGTAGTGCCTCTCCCGACATTAGACTTTGGATCCGCCCCTGCCCGCTAAATTAGGCTGCCGCTCTGGGATTCGAATCCTGTATACCACAACTGCTGTAAGCTGATGGCATCGGCACCTACAGGTGAAACTCGAATTAGAATATCGTGCAAAGTTCATTTATTTCACTAATGCAACTTAAAAGGTGAAACTAATATATGAGATAGACTCATTACATACAAAGCAAGATAGTTCAAGCCATGATTTGTCATAATTGTGATGATTATGGCTTACAGCTCATGAAAACGCCAAGAACCTCAAATCCACAACCTCAAAAAAGTAGATTATTACATGCAATAAATAAAACAAGGATTGTACATAGAACAATATCGGACCTCTGAAAAGTACAAGCATGCATAATGCATATGTACTCAGTACTTGGTTTGGGCCCCTTTTGCAGCACTTACTGCAATTACTTTTGCATGATATTCTAATTATTCGAGTTTCACCTGTAGTTGTTGCGGTATTCAGGATTGTGGTTGGCGTTGGACTACATGTCACCACCATCGGGAGCCAATGCCATCTGCTATTAAATCAGCTCTCGGCAGTTGCGACATGCAATCTGACGCCGCCCACAATCTCCCTCTTCGTCTCATTCATGGTGTTGGGAGAAAATGACATCACTCTCAGCACTCTATGGTAGATAGCCACACAGGAGGGAGACATCCAACCAAGCACTTCTGGCCCTGAGTCTAACCCATCTGTCTACAAACACAAACCTTTTTATTGTAATGTATGTATGTATGTATGTATGTGTGTGTATCATTGCATACTCTCATATTTGTAATCTTATTTATATATACTTATTTAGTTTTTAGTAAGGGCCTGGTATGCCTTTAAGGGGGGGAACCCCCCACTTTGTTTGTAATGGGTCCCTCCTAACATTGCTACCAGACCTAAAGGGTCTGGTATTGTTTGGGAGGAAGAACCGCACACTTTTTTTCTCTTTAAATGCCGTTTTTTCTTTACAAATTTCATTTTTGCTGCAGCAGGTTCTATACATCGTACAGATTTGCCACTTTACAGGCTGTTTAAGGGGACCACCAAGCATGATATTTAAAGGCATTTTTTATTTGTATTGTTTCACTTTAGGTGATGTTAAAATCGCTGCTCTGTATTTTTTATTAAGTTTATTTTTCATTGACACATGTCCCCCAGGGCGGTACCCGAATCCCAATACCCTTTTTATGGCCATTAAATTGCAAATAAGTCTTCAAAATGGGGTCAACAGATTTTGAAAGTTCTACCCCTATAGACTTACATTGAGTTTCTTCAATGTGAAAAGTTTGAATGCGAACCGAACAGGGGGGGGTGTTCGGCTCATCACTAGCCTATACATTGCCTTCCTGCCAGACTAAGTGACTTTCCCTTAAAGGGGTCCATAATGATCAATTCTGCCGAAATAGAACTCTTTTTTTCCCAAACCTAGATGGAGTTGGGGGTAATTGGATGTAAACAGGGGCATGTCTGGTTACATTGAGCTTTCAATCAATACATCCTGAAAAAAACGACAGCACAATGGCGTAGTGGTTAGCACTTCTGCCTTGCAGAACTAGGGGTCCCTATTTCTAATCCAGCCAGATTGCTATCTGCAAGTGGGGCACAAGGGGAGAATAAAAATGACAGAGGCTTTCACTATTCCCACTTCTATCCAAAAAGAAAAGCTTTGGCTTTTCTGCTGATGGGACTGGATGGTGCCCATGTGAAAGGGGCTTTAGGGAAATTTACTCAATTGATTTGTCCTAAAAAAAACTACTGTCACTAAGGTGGTTATTCATTAATCTGCTGAAGGCAGCTGAATTAATAACCGAACCGAAGTGTAGTGAGCCTAACCCTGTTTGGCTATTTACTGCAGCTGTGTACGGCTATTTTTAGCCATACATTGTCTGTATTCGGCTCACTTCACCTCCCTTTGTGCTAACTTTGTCTAGCCAAACCAGAGGGAAAAGCCTGCTTTCTCTTCAATCGATGCAACATCCGAATTGGCTGAAGCGAACTTTCGGCAGTTTATACCCTGCTTTTTGTCCCTATTCTCCAAGGGGCCAAACAGCAGGGAGTGGATTGTCAAAAGGTTGGCTCTTAATTAAAAGGGGCACCCAATTGCCCCCCTCCTTGTGAATAAGTAAAGGTAGTTTATACCCCTACTCATTCACCAAATTGTAAAGAAAATAGTAAATAAACACACTCAAAAAAGTCCTTAATTTAAACAAAACAAACACAAGACAGTTTTTGACAATTCCTTTATTAGTAAAAAAAAGTGTTGATCGATGCAATCCACTGGTCAATTGTGTCATCCAGCAATGTAGATCCTGGTCAATCACGATGAACGATGGCCACTGACGCCCCCAAAATAAAATAAAAAAGGCCTGCCACCTGCTGACCCATCTGATGCCACCGAACTCCCACAGTCAAATGACAACTCTGGGTCCAATGTAAAAAGATGGCTATCCCGGGCATGCAGGAGGGGCAGCAGAGCCCGGGAAACATGGCAGGGGGCAGTTTATTGGCCCACAGAAGCGATCTGGCGACAACCGAGTTGTCAGGAACACTTCTATTGTCTGTTTAAACGGACCCGCTGCCAGTGACGTACTACTGTATGTACATCACTGGTCGTGCAGCATTAATATCTTGAAAACAAAGAGATAGAATGGAAACCAGCACAATTGTGGCACTAACCAGCCAGCCTGTGGACTGTTTTTTGGACAGTGTTAGATGGGCTGAGTGATGTCATCATCTTAAAAACAACTAATGTGGTTATCTTAAAAATAAAAGCAGCACAAATGGTAATTTTACAGCACAAACGTGGCATTAACCATCCATCCTGGTTTCATGTCTTTTGGTTGCTGTAGGGGGGCTGGGTGATGTCATCATCTTTAAAAAAAACAATTGCAGTTATCTTAAAAATAAAAGCAGCACAAATGGTAATTTTACAGCACAAACGTGGCATTAACCATCCATCCTGGTTTCATGTCTTTTGGTTGCTGTAGGGGGGCTGGGTGATGTCATCATCTTTAAAAAAAACAATTGCAGTTATCTTAAAAATAAAGCAGCACAAATGTTAATTTTACGGCACAAATCAGCACAAACGTGGCACTAACCAACCAACTCGGGTTCATGTAATTTCACTGTTGCAGATTGTAGGGGGGCCAGCTTTGCTGAGCTGTGTGTTGCAGTTGTCAAAAAAACTGCTTGTTGCATGTTGGTAAAACCACATTACATTAGTCAATAGCATCTCATGCATAATGCACCGAAAACACACATAAAGCATGTCTAAAGTATGCTAACTGTTTTATATTAACAGCTACTGTAAAAAAACAATTAAGAGAGAAGAAAGATGGGGTTTATGTTGCCACAATTACAGATAATTTCTCAACATCCTCTGCACCCATTTTCCCTATTTCTAAATCTAGTCCCACATGTCCACAGGTGACCAAAATGGGGAAGCACGACGGAACAAAAAGTGGAAATCTTTGAATAGGGAAAATTTTTCCAGTACAAAATATCTAAGAGGCATTTACCTTGCTATGGGGAGATTATCTCTGTTATAGCTATTGTTGCACAGGACACAAAGTGTAGAGAAATCTTGCTAAACTGACAAAACAAAAAAAAACTGGAAAGTTTTAACTAGGGATGTCCCGATGCCACTTTTTCAGGCCCAAGTACAAGTACTTCCCCTCATGTACTTGGCGTTACCAATTACTGATACTTTTTCTTAAAGGGACAGGTGACTTTAAATGATCCATAGTACAACTACATGTTCTGTACTATGGATCATGATTTAACCTATTCATGTTAGCAGCGGAGAATTGTAACTCTATTGCTGGAGTGTAGTGGAGGTGTGTGCTTTATATATGTACTACATATACATTACACACGCCCAGTACACTATAGCAATAGATTTACTGTCAGCCACGTCCCAGCTTCCCTCACTCACAGTTTCATGCCGATCCCTGTTGCCTCACGTGGTGCCTCTCGTAGTCGGCGCTGGGCAGGATCGCTTAATCGCATCTCGGTGCTCAGCTTGTGGGAGGCGCTCACAATTCTGCCCTGCTAACATGAATGGGTTAATGGCCCACCGGAGCAGCAGTGACGTGACGCGATGCTCGGCGAGGTAAGTAAGAAAAAAAAAAAACAGCGCAAGCTTCGGCGCTAGGCATCGGGGCATTTTGGCAAGTACAAGTACTTGTCAAAATGCCTTGTATCGGGCCCGATTCCGATGCTAGCATCGGTATCGGGACATCCCTAGTTTTAACTATATTTCACTGTATCCAAAGGGTAAAAAAAGGGTATATTTGTTAGACTCTATCCAAAGTGCTAACCTGTGAGTGTTCACTTTCTGGCAAATGTCAGTGTCAGTAACAAGAAAACAACTGTAGTATGAACAAATATTTGTTTATTTTCAGTTAAAAAGCTTCAACCAATTCTTTAAACTATACTTTATTTAAAGAAAATATGGCAATAGTTTTAACTACGACACACTTCTATTTCTGTTCATAAGGTGGTAAGCCAAATAATTCTGGTTTAAATTCCACCATTGATTTGAGCACTAAAGATGCTTTCTTGGTTAAATCTCGATTTAGATTTTCATCTGGAATCATGACCACCTGCATACCAGCTGCCATTGCTGCCTTAACGCCATTTGGTGCATCTTCAAACACAAGGCACTAGAAAGAAAAGACAAAAAGGAGGTTATGTAAATATATTAAAACGTACAATAAAATATGAAATGCAATTTACTGGATATACAGTACAAAAATATTTGTCATACTCTGATTTTCCCATCCAATGATAAAGAAGAGCAAGTAGTTTACACAATTATAACAGAATGGGTGTATGTTGAAGTAAAAGAATGAGACCCCCAAACAAGGAGGATATTGTTACCAAAAAAGGGGGGAAGGGGACAACTGGGAAATGGAAGGAGAAAGACAAGAAAATAAGACTAAGAAAGGAAGAGGAAAACAAAAGAAATGGCAGAGAATAGGAACACTTACAGTGTCAACTTATCCCAGAACAGAGTATTCATTTTGAAACCGATCTTCCAGTAGCTGTTTATAAATAATTTGTCTTTCAGAGGACATGCCATAACAGAATAATGCCAATTATAGCTTGATTTGATAGGGGGTTACAGCCAGCTGTGCATTATTAGGTTGCCCCCCCGACTTAAATTAGGCCTAGGAACCATTAGCATAATCTTTAAGGCCAGGTTCACACTTTTACAATGAGATAACGCATGTTACATTAAGGCAGCACATTATTTTAAAATGGTCTACCAATACACCTCAATGCAGCCAAAACAGCACCCAACCCTTCATCTTGTTGCGGTGCACTGCAGCGCAGGTACATTGCTTTATTGCACTGGGATGCACTTTAACATAATTGGCACTTCAATGCATTAATTCATACATAGTGCAATGCTGCTTTTTACAGCAATGCAACAGTTTATCCCAGCCTAAAAGCTTTAAACATGCACATGTATAACCGAATCTGACAGATCTAGACAGATTTGTATTTAGGCACACCTTAAATATATATATATA